>NC_092192.1:1215000-1295000 GCF_043641665.1 Enoplosus armatus | reverse complement strand
ATTTTTGGGCCAAATTGGTATCAATTAGGACATCCACTCATCTGAGAACAGATACAGAACATGTGGCAGAAGATTTGCCAGTTGAAAAGGGAATATGAACCCTAGCCGTTCTTGTTGTTGTTGTTATTGTTCTACAACCTTGTTAGTTTTGGCCATTGGTCTTTCGTCCTCTCAGTTTTTCGCAGCCGTTCTACGAAGTCTGTATTTCCTAACTTTCATGAAGCCTCATTTGTTTTTTAATACAGTAGATAATAATTACAAAGGACATTTTGGATGCCTTCAGAATAGTTTAGAATGAGGTTTGTCAGACGACCAAACTAAACTGGGGTTTGTTTTCCACCTTTAGGTTTGACTGGCACTCTTCTTCTATGGTTTAATGGCACCTGACTGGAGAATTAAAACTTGTCGTGGATGGAAATGCACATTAATCCACCTTTTCTCTTCCTGTTTCTCTGAAAATGTGCACTCCATTTGAATGGAAATCTGGCTTTAGTCTTAGTGTAATTACTGTTTGTATGTATGGTGCATTCAAAACCAGCTAGGATTGATTGTTTGAGTTTTTCTCGAGTCCAGTTTCCTTCATGTTTACCCTCGAGCTTACAGGAAGCCTGTAATTAAAAAGTGAGATATTCATATATTGTCTATATCCTATAAAAATGTCAGAGGAGCAAAATAAGAGCAAGGAGTAACATTGTTCTGTGGCTGACTTGAGTGGCCCCCAGCTTACTGACAAACCCTAAACCATTACTCCTCCTCTTTTACATAAATGTCAGCCAGGCAAAATGAGATCTTTTCAGACCGGAGGATGAACTCTGATTCAACCTTCTTGTTTATCTGAATATTAACAAGACAGAGAGAGCTGAGAAGGAAGCAGAGCTTCAAAGCTCTGAGAAAATGAGTCCCAGACAAACTTGTAACTTCAGAATGACTTTTGAGTGACTTTCACAGTCTGTTTGTTAAAGTTTAGGATTCAAAACTGATGTTTTATAGCTGATCACTACCCTGACAGAGATAAAACTCTTAAAACAGGGATTAAACAAGTAAGAGCATTGATTTTGTGGTTCCCTGAATGATTGAAAGTGGTTAAAACACTGAACCCTGCAAAGCACTGAAAGGTCTCTGCCCAGAATATTTAGTCTAGTTTCTGTTGTAATAGTTGGATGTCTCAATGTCACAGGCTTCAAGCAGCAGGATGCTGCTGACTGCACCTGCAGCTGGAAGATCAGGAATTCGCAGGTCTAATATTACCTGTCACCATTTTTATCAGAGCGGCCCGGATGAGGCGGTCACCTGACCATCACACCCATGTGTGATTGTTGAACATGTCGCTCCCAAATCACGGACATGAATCTGTTGCTACGACAGCCTCCACTCTTCAGTTCTTTTCTTCCAGATGTTGGCACCTGGCTGCAGGGATTTGCCCCCATTCAGCCACATTAGAGCATCAGTCCAACACTGATGTGTGACCTGGCTCGCAGTCCACGTTCCACATCATCCCAAAGGTGCTGGGGGTTGAGGTCAGGAGTCTACAGGCCGGTCAAGTTCCTCCACACCAAAGTGGGTAAACCATTTCTTCATGGAACTGGTTTTATGCTCAGAGGCCTTGTCATGAAACACAGTTTACTATCGTCTAATGTACTATAGCATTAAGATTGTCCTTCGTTGGGATTAAGGGGCTCGAAACATTAAAAACAGCCCCAGACCACCAGTAAATGTAATTATGTCGACTGGTATAATATAGTATACCATAATATGTAGTATAATGTAAATAAAATAACCCCAAAACACACTAATAAATGAAATAATTATTCAATTTAAATGAATAAAGGTGATTTCTTTTCTTTGAAATTGTTTTGCTAACTAATTAGACTTTGACTTCCTGTGCAGGTAAAACAAAACAATAATGACCAATAGTTTCAAATGATATGAAATTGAGTTTAATTTAAAACTGTGAAGACTGTACGAATTGAAAACCTGGACGGAGGACATGATGAAGCCACGTGTCCGCAAATTACCTTGATTAGTTTTTATCTTTTATTCCTCTTTCTTTTTTGCAGAGCTGCTCGATCAACGTGAATCTCCGCCACGTCCAGAGGTTACAGGGTTCATCCATGATCCATGCGAGAAGACGCTGAGCAGACTGGACTGTGGCTGGTAAATAGGAGGAGAGCGAGAGAGGAGTGAGCTGCTCTCTCTCTCTCAGGGATCGACTGCAGAGAAATGAAGGGGAAAGATGCTAATATGTGTTAGCATCATGGACGGCCGCATTGAGTCTCTGTGTCAGCAATTATTGCTGACCCTGACCTTTGACCTCTTTATAGAGGAGGGACAGATGAAAATCAGCTGCATGGATATGATGGATATCACAACTATATTTACAGTATCAGTTTTTTTTATTGTGTTATTGTGTTTATAAAATTTAACAGAAACATAATTGCTGCTTGGGTTATTTTCACTGGCAGCTTTTATACGAATGCAGGAAGTGCTACACTTTCGTACCATATGCAAGCACATATAGACGTGTGGTCCTGCATGTGGTTCGGTTTAGGCAACGAAAGCACACAACAGTTAGGTAATGTGAACCACATACGAAGAGGAGCGTCCAAACACAAAGAAAACAAAGTCTGTGCATGTTTATTCTCCTGTAAACGTCCTTTCAGACGCTAACCTTCCACACAGAAGGTGTCATATGACCTCTTGTCATTGAGGAAATGGGCTGCTGTGAAGCGTGTCAACACTTAAAGTGACCTTGAAGACAGTTATTATCTGGTTCTTCACAGTAAGCAGGTTTTAGTGTGCATATAAATGTACAGATAGCTGGGTCATGCTAAGTGCTTTAGCATCTGAAATTAACTTTAACTGGAAGTGACTATCTTATGACAGTAAGGTCAGAGGTCAAGTCCATTTCCTCTTTAAAGGACAGATTCAGTTTGACCTTTTTTGTTCGCTCAGACATCCTGATAGAGTTTTGATTGCAAAGCCTCTTAAGGCAAATCTGTGATTTGTGATATCGGGCAATATAAATAAAATTGACTTGACTGTATTTCAGATAATTATGCAGTAACTCAAGTGTAAGCGTATGTTTTAGTGATATGAAAATGATCCCATAACTCATATATCAGTGGCACCACGTCATTGCAGAGGCATTATCAACGTGCAGAGCAAATAATTTGACTCACTGATACGGCCCACCGCTGCCGTCACCTAACATTATCAATTTGCATGTGTGTATGCACCATCTGTCTGCAGAGTTGCCCTTTCCAAATGCCACGAAAGGTCAGAAAGCAATAAGTCAAAGTACCGCCATGCTTGGCGAGAGAGCCTGATTTTGCACACTTTCTTATGCATCATTGGTGCGTTTGGCAGAAAACAGTAAACATAACACAGAAATTGATCTGGAATTAATCATTAAGTCATTTGGTGGTTTCTTGTCACTGGTTTGATTTAAGAGCTCGGACCTGTGCGACTCCTGCGTGCCTCGACGTTTTAATGTACAGCACTTTGAGCTGCAAAGGGGTCGGCGGCGTCCAGACAGGTTCAGACAAATATTGATGCTCTCCGTTTATTTTTTTTTAATATTTGAATCAATACGGGGCCAGTGTTTCTCTGAGTGATGAAGCCGGTGGTCAGGCCGTGATCGCTTCCTGTTGAAGCACTACGACTCCAACTGAAGGCCTGGCTGCTGGAAAGTGGATCATTTTGATGCTAAAATCCAATAAAGAGTTGCTCCTGAATAACTTGAAATCCTAAATGACTTCTATGCTGTATTACCTTTAAATAATCTGCACATGACAGTTTGTTTTTCTTTTAGGGTTTTAAGGGTTTTACAAACCTTATGTGCGTAAATAAGTCAACAATTACATTAAAGAAGCAAGTTATACAGCAGATCGGTTCAATGAGGCAAACAGCTCCACCCATGTGGCTCTTTCGGACTGAAGTTCAGCAGACCTGTGCTCAGATTCAGGTTGTGTCATGGCGTCACAGTTTATCAGATCCCCACCTAGAAATAGTCTTCACACAGAGCGGACCTGTTTGTCCTTTCACGTTCCACAGAGTGTCAGGAAATGAGACAGTGGTGGAAATGTTCCACTCCCCTCTATGACAGGCAGGATAATTGGCTTTCAGTCACATTCACTCCGCCGGAGAAGCAGGTGCTTTTTTTTTTCATAAAGTGCTGTGTGTCATCTGCTGAAGGGATGTGTGGAAGACAATGTGACTGGATGCATTTTAATATAATAACGTTTAGTTATATGGCACCTTTCTGCTTTGCAGTAAAACGATTAAAAGAAGTAAATGAAATCCAAAACATAAATGATTATATTGTACCATCAGTTAAGAAAGGGATAAAAGATTTAAAAGAGGAGTTTTCACAGTTCCACAGCTGAGGGACAAAAACTTTCAGCGTTTTGTATCAGCTGCAGTCTTTGGATGTTTCAACAGTCGAGTCGGGGGGGTGATGAAAGCATGACCTTTTCTAGGTAGGTAGATAGAAAGAGACGAGCTGATCTTGAATAAATGTCACCTGAGCATCAAAAGACAACTCAGACTCCAAAATAACACCTAGGTTCTTTATAATATAAGGATGCAGACCAGATGATACATGTTGCTGGAGGGTAGTGCACAATGTTAGCCCCCCCCCCCCCACGGTGTGTTTGGCTCTGGGCTGTAAAGGCATCAGTACACTTCAACCTGAGTGCTTGTCGGATGGTTGAACTGCGGGAACTCATTCTTCATACAATTACTTCTGTTGCTGTCGTGTGTAGAAAGGACTGCAGCACTTTGAATGAAAGTGTGCCGTTATCTCCCTTTGAATGATGCGTCATATGTCAGCCGACGGCGGGCTCCTTCGCCTCGCCTTTGAGGGTGGCCGTTCAGTACGGCCGTAAACACTTTGGAAATTGTCTGTAATTTGTCATTGTAATTGTAGGTAGAGAAGAGAAGAGGTGGCACCAAATGGCAGGAGACTCCGTTCGCCCATTGAGAACAACCAAGAACAAAAAGAAAAGATTTATGTTGCTGTCCTATCATTTCAAATCAGCCACAGTTCCAGACAAGCTGGTGGGAGCAGCAGAAAGAGCTGCAAAGGATTCTGTTTTAATTTTTCTTCAGAAGTGTTTGGAATGACCCCGATGTCTGAGAGTACAGACTGCATTATGTAAGTCTATCTGTCTGGGACATATTCTATTGAATCTTATGATCTGAGATGTCCCAATGCCCCCGACAGCGTGTTTGGGTTGATAGCTGGTCTTGTGTTAAAGCAACATTATGCAACAACTGGTATTTTACAGTTTTCTGAGAGCAGTTCGCCCTCATGGACCAATGGACACGTGCACTTGTTGACAAGCTGAAGGATCTGGATTTGGTGGGCTGACTTGGCTTATGATCAAAACCTAGCGAAACTTTGCTAAAACAGCCAAACATCAAGAAAGAGCGACAACACGAGACATAACAAGCTAATATTACTCAGTCGTCCAGCAGCAGGAGGGCCAGCTCGCCGTCTGTCTGTCTCTTGTCCGGCCTCTCGCTCTGTCACTCCCTCTTCGGTCTCTTCGCCTCTGCCACGATGTCCATACTGAGAACACCGGGCGGAGACTCGTGTGTGACGTAGTTTCCTATTACAAGTCAGCGTGGCCTCTGAGTGATAAAACGGTGGCATAATGTTGCTTTAAGGGGCCTGAGTGTCCCTGGGTTTGAAGTATACTCCAATACGTTTGATTGTCAGTGTTGATGGCTTTTCTTTCGACTGCGCTTTCTTAGTGTGTTTGGAGTACTTGAGCCACTCACACAGTATTTATTAAGTGTATCAATAAATGTTTGAAAATCTTCTGTGGAGTGTTGTGAAAGTCCTACAACGCCATTGAAAAACCTCTGACGCAGCCTGTTAGCACAGAACAGTGTTCTTTGTCTTGAACGTTCCTCCAGAAAGCAGCGATAGTCTACAGTCCTCTTTACTCTGCATCTCTGATTGTATCCACTTCCCACTGCGTTTTGTTTTTGTCTTTCTTATGATGCCTACTTCATATCTCCAGTAAGGAGAAGCGTCTCATTCACGGCATAATCATTTCCTCTTTAGATAAATTCCTGGGGAACTTTCTCTGCCCCGAGCTCTTTGATTTGCCTCTCTTGTCACCTCCTGTGTTGTTGAATTTTTTTTTATGACTTTAATCATCTCTGTGACTGATGGCGCTAAAACACACTTTTACTAAATGTTAATCTCATAATCATTTCATCTGACACCACAGAAGCTCAGATAGCTTTTAGCCAGCAGTGATTTATTCATGGCTGAAGTAATATTGCTCTTCAGCGTGGCCCATTTCCTTGAGTCTCATGGGATGTCATATAACGCTCAACTTGTCACACCAGCTCTGAGAGAGAGAGAGGTGCAGGGACAACTTTGAATACATTGAGAGACCACTTTACATGTTATTGCCTCTTAGAGGCATTTCCCTGATGATATAAACCTCTAAATTGCGAAGTGAAAAACCTGTTAATGTTTCGGCGCTCCATCATCTGCCACTTTTAAAGTCAATCAGTCAGCCCACAATCAGTATTCCCCTCCACTCAGGAGCCATACATGGGTGAGGAGAGACGCCAGGCTATTACGTATCTGCAGTCTCCTGTCAAAGATATCCATTAAAGAGTCTTTATTGGGCCCAGGACCATTACCAACAAAAAAAGGTAATCCAATTGTCTTTACTCCTTTAATATTTTTTTATGGTGTCCTGCCTCTCCATCTTTCCCTCCCTTCTGTGTTACATCCGCGTCCTCTCAGCTATTAGGCGAGCACCATGAGGCAGAGAGTTTGCACATGAGAGCAAATACCACATTAGACAAATGACAACAAAGAGCATCATTAGTAAACCCACATAATACAGACGGCTTCACATTTAAGTGGGCTTTTAAAGCTCCCTCTCGCTCTCTGGATTTGCTGACTGGCTGCTTCCCCAAATTAACTCTCTCAACTCACAATGTGGCCAGTCCAGTCTGCTGTAACGGCCCCCACTCTTCTGGTTTCAGGCTGTCCACAAGATGTTGGAACCTGGCTGCAGGGATTTACTCCCATTCCTCCCATTCAGCCACAAGACCATCAGTGAGGTCCAACACTGATGTTGGGTGATCAGGTCTGACTCACGCTCGGCATTCAAGATCGTCACAAATAATCCCACCATGATCTGTAAAATATCATTGTATGCAGTAGCGTTACGATTAATTTCCCTCACTGTAAATAAAGTCTTTACTCCACCAGAACTAACTGACATGGTTACCACTTCGCAGATCAATAATTTACATACAACACCTATGAGAAGTTTATAAAACACAACACAATGGTATATAAAGTAAAATTAACACCACTACCAATTACAACATTAAATATTGCATCATTTCATGAATTAGTAATAATACTCCAATAATGTATATACTGTATATAAAAAATATAACATGGACAGAGGCCTTTCTGCGGCATTACGAGTAATTTTACCTTTGATCTTTAAGTACATTTCCATGATAATACTTGTACTTTTACTTAAATCAAATTTTGAGGGTGGGACATTTTTATTTTATGTGCTATGGCTTTTTACTTTGGTAAAGGAGGTGAACTTCTACCTCCACTACAGGGGTCTAATCAGCATGATTTAATCCAATACCAACTGGATCAAGCCCATTTACAACAACATTTAGACACAACTCACACTGTTCATATTTACCAATTTCTATTTTAGGAAACCTATAATTAAAGGGGCACTTGACCGGTTTTAAACATAAACAGTAAGTTTACTACTCAGCCTGTGAATTTCTCAAGTCTAAGAAAATAACCCTGATGTCACTGTGGTTATCTTGAGTTCGGCTGCAGACTTGAAGACCTGCATTTTAAACTGTGGGTGTGAAGTTTGAAAGATGAGGGCATTTACCAGGCAGGGAAGGTCTAACGAAAGATTCTATTAAAATGCATTATGGGATTGGGTTTTGATTTTTTTGAAGCTCTGCCATGACTAAGGACTAAAAGTCAGGATATATCAGCCTCTGCTGCTTTGATTTTGACCATGCTCTTTTTAAAAAATCTGTCTTGCAAGGCTCCCAACTTTGTGGGAGTGCAATTCCAAGTTGATGTAACACCTCATTTAAATCATTACAATACTTGAGATTTAACCAAAAGTGCTGAAATACAAAGCACTCAAAACGTTTGCCTGACAGTATGCAATGTGCAGAGTGTGAAGGAATTTTATTTGTCAGTCTTCCCGATTTCTATTCATGTGTGAGCCTCTGTCTCCCCCGTGCGGTGACTCGTGGAGTCGCACCGTGGCGATGTCAACACATCTGTGCTCAGTCATGCTGACTCCTGTTGGTCGGTGCCCGGCTGGAGGAAGACAAACCAATTCATCCAAGTTGTTATGAATGACTCTTTAAAGTGGGAAACAAGTAACTGTAATAAATACATATTTATTGTGAGAGGCGCCTGACCCAAAGAGCCGACCTCACAGTTCAGTGTCCGGCTTTATGAATGTGCATTTCCCGTTCACATGCATTTAGATCAATTCACCCGGTAGTCGAGCTGTTAAAATTCATAACCACTTATTCTTTATGAAAGTTGACGCCAATTTACAATCGGAAGTCTGCTGTGAAGTTAAAAGCCCCTCCAACTGGAGGCGACGCCACCTTTAACTCTTATTCAAAGTAGAAAACACGACACTGGGTGATACAGGAAGAGCCGCTAAAAGATTGACGTTTCTTAAAACCAATGGAATAATAATGTTTGCACGCTAAGCCCGCCTTTATACAGAATTGACCAATCGCCGTGCGGGACGGGAACTTCCGCTTAGGAGACGGAGCATGTCCATTGTACGAGCTGTTCTGAAAGAGTGCCGCGATTGTTGAGGTGCAGGTTGTTAAATACGTGGTTTCTTCGAAGTTGTCTCATCTGTTGTAGCCGGTTGTCGCCTATTAGTTCGGACTCGTATGAAATTGTTGTCATATGTTAATCTTACCGAAACGTAGCGGTTTGTTAGAGAGACAAACCGCGGCGGACTCACCATAGGAATTTGTTCGTTAGCGGCAGCTCAGCCACCTTGCGGTCTAGCTAGCACTTGAGTTAGCTAACATTAGCAGCAGCTGTTTTGTGGTGTAAATCGGACGGAGATCTGCAGGAGTATGTTTTTAACGAGAGGCTATCGTGTTTCGAAATAAGTCGCCGGTGTAAGGATAAAACATCAGGGCTGTTAGCTCGCAAACTAGCCACTTAGCCGAGCAAGCTAGCTAACGCTACCGGATTATCTTTCACAAAAGGGCAACGCGTGAACAAGACACTTGGTAACCGACCTATCGCTGTTTTTTTAACTGATTTGTTTATCGCACAAAGAGCATTACAATCGTACAGAATGAATGGGTTCAGCACAGAGGAAGACAGCCACGATGGACCGCCTGCTCCGCCGTTTTATGGACAGAGCTGCTGTCTGATCGAGGACGGAGAGCGCTGCGGCCGGTCAGCTGGAAACGCCTCCTTCAGTAAGAGGATCCAGAAAAGCATATCGCAGAAGAAACTCAAACTGGACATCGACAAGAGTGTAAGTGGAACTATAAGACCGTGTTGTTCTGGTTTGACACTTAAATCAGCGACCGTGAGCGTTGGATGATAGCTGAAAGTTAGCTCATGGGGAAACTTCAGACTCTTCAGCTGTCAGCTAATGCCAGCTAGCTTGTTGGCGTCAGTTAACCTGAATAAACAAACGGGCAGATATTCACGGCTCTCCCTTGTTGTTGGCGTTACTGTAGCAGCCGTCGGCGGTAATGTCTGTAGCTTAACCTGTTCTCACCCGGTTTAAATGTCAGGCTAACGTTAGCTATGCTAGCTACCGGGACATCAACTTCCAGCTTTCTCTCATTGCAACAGTTTCCTTAAACACGCCTCCGCGGCGCTTTATAAAATGGCTGTTGCCAGGGAAGCTAACTTGTGTTGCTCGAGCTCAGTCCAGTTAAGTAAACGGCTCCATAAACTACCGGCAGATAAACGTTGATAAACGTAGATACGAGGAAATGCACACACGTTAGCTCAAGTTACACCGTGCTGGAACTAATGTCCCTCGTGGCAGTTTTGCTCGGTTTTGTCTGTCGTGTCGCTGTTTGTTCCCGTCTGTGTTTTTAAATGACAAACGTAGCTACGTTGCCCTGTGGCCTACTCACAGTCCAGCCTCACAGAACACAATGAGAGGAACTTGTTGAGCTAAACAAACAGAAAACCAAGGCTGAACCACCAACCAGGCAACAATCCCAAGCCCTTAGTTTCTCTGCGTGGCAGTTAGTTATTGTGTATATTAGGAGGTCATAACAACATAATAGTGCTGCAACTAACGATCAATCTGCAGATTATTGTCACGTTTAATCATTTGTCCGAAGATAGTCTCATATGTCAATTGCAGATCTTCAAATCAGTCCAAAACCCAAACGGATCAATTTACACTGATTTGTAATACAGGGAAAAGCAGCAAAACGTCACATTTGAGAAGCTGGATAAAGAAAAACGATTCAGAGATGACCAAACTTGTTGATCCATTCTCTGTCTGTCAAGTTAATCAACTTGATGCACACATCTCAACAGGAAAACCCCATTCAGAACAATACAAAAACACAAGCAATGATCCAGTAAAAATAAAATTAGTTTGATGCCCCGTGTCAAAATCTTGCTCAGATATCTTCATTCATTTCAGTTGGTATTGTGCTCACACTTTGCATTTCGCTAAGTAAATGTGTCTTTTAATTAACTCACCACAAAGACAAAGCAAACCTGGGGGCAGGGTAATATTCCTGGCTTGTGTAATCTGCTGGGTGCTCCGTACCTGTTGAGTACTTAAGGATGCATTCGCAATGCACAAAGAGTTGGAGGGAACCAGGGGGTTCCAGCTCAGCTTTGCCCCAGGGCCCCCTACCACACAGCAGTGTTGTCCATGAATGCAAGGATGCCTAACGAATGTGTTGTTGCTGCCACTCTGTTCTCTGCTTCAAAGTCCTCATTGTGTCCCGGGTCTGTGTCGGCTCTAAGACTCCTAGAAAGCACCGAGCTCAGTTGTCTTTAGCGAGCCTCGTTGCTGTTTGTCCACAAGTTTTTGCAGACATGTCGGGACTGATGTGACAAGTCACATGTTGTGAGCGTGGCCCAGAGGAACATGAGTGCACGTGAGTTCACGGGGGGACAGATTCATTTTGTATTTAAGCATTCAGCTGAGGCAGCACATCAGAGCAAGCTTCATTTGTTCAATTATTGAGATTACAGACGGCCTGTAGTCATGGCTGGGCACCGAATCTTAATACTACTTTAGTTAAAAAGTGGTGTCCATGGCATCGATAATCACAAACCGTCAAGTATCGAGGTCTTTGTTTAGATACTTCCTGTTGTAAGTCCCAGCTTTGCCAGTTTTATAGCAGTTTATCTTGGCAAAGTTTGTGTACAGCAGCTTGTGTTCAGTCAGCATTAAACACTCCAATGTTTAATTACAGGTTTGAATTTAAACTCTACTGAAGTTTGGTTTTATTAAAGGAAAACAAGGTCCTCCTCCTCCAAGCTATTGAAAATCGTATTGTTTTGGTGTCAGCACTGAAACTCAGGTATTATATTGAGACCTGTTGAAGAATTTCAAACGTTAGCCAGCCTAGTCTGCCAGTAAGTATTGCTCTGATCCTGATGCTGCGGGACCAGCACACTAAACAGAGGTTTTGTACATGGTAAACTTCTCCTTTAATACTCTTTAATATCTTTACAGGTGCGACACCTCTACATCTGTGACTTCCATAAGAACTTCATCCAGAGCGTCCGCAACAAGAGGAAGAGGAAGACCAGTGACGATGGAGGAGAGTCCCCGGATCATGATGTGGAGGTCCCTGAGGTGATGTGGACTGAAATGTTACTCGCAGGCATCATGTTGAAGCACAATAGCGCCAAAATGACAGGGCATAGGAAATCTTAAAAACACCAACTCATGGTGGAATATGCTTATATAACCAGCATTACCAGTGCTGTATAAATTAAGTTTATTATTATTACTGTTGAAGAAATGTATATTCATCTCGTACTCAGTTGTGCTTGTGTGCTTTTTAGTGCTCGTTGCTGCAATGACCCAATTTCTCCATGGAGATCATTAAAGTTTCATCTCCTTTAAAAGCTGAAGAAGAGGCAGAGGCCTCTGGGAGCCTGAAGTAAATCATTGAAATGTGCCCAAAATGTCTCTCTTAATTCACTAACTGACTGCGTCCCTGTCCCTGATGTGTTTCCAGGTCGACCTTTTCCAGCTGCAGGTGAACACGTTGAGACGCTATAAGCGACACTACAAGCTGCAGACCAGACCCGGACTCAACAAGGCCCAGCTGGCAGAGGTAGCACACTGAGAACTGAAGGAACTACATGTTGGGTGTCTCATACTTTGCACTGTACATGATGTACAGGTGTTGTGTTCTCCTCCCGTTCTGTTCAGCATTGACCATGAAACCGTGGTCCACCACCAATGCTGCTTATTAGCCCTGCTTCCGCCTCAGGAACCTTATGTGTAAATTTTGTTTCTCTGGCATAGTTACTGGTTCCCACAAAGCCCCTGCTGTGAGGTCAGTACTCTCTAATGGCCCGGGAACAAACTGGGCTGAGTTTGCTGAATGTCACTGATTGGTCAAACACAAACCTCAGGTGCTACAACTTGTTTACAGCTTCATTCACCCGCATTTATTGATTTTTAAAAGCAGCATTTTCTTTGGACTGCTAGTTTGGACAAAAGTCATTTGAAGACTTCACTTTGGGGTCTTGGACAGTCTTTGCAATCTGACAATTTATAGCAACACAATTGCTTAATCTAAAAAAATCAATAAATGAATCGAGAATAATCGTTAGTACCACCCCTTAAAATGAAATTGTAGGAGCCTTACTGTTTGGCTTTCCTTTAACTTTAACAAAATCATCAATGAATATCACTTATTATTGAGCAATAATATGGTGTATGAACAACACATCTTGATTCATGTTTTTAGAAATATATAAGTGTATAAACTGTCTCTAAAAATGTTGCTTTTGCGCAGCATCCTGGGAGGAGACTGTGGTTACTTCTTCTCTTTTTAAGGATTTCTTTGGAATAATCAGGCTAGTAGTTCATATTCAGTAACTGAGCTGCCCTCATTAGGCGTGCCCGGCCCCCGTCCTCTCGGCCCCCGTCCTCTCAGCCCTCGGCTCCATCTTACTCGTTTGCTGTGATATACGCAGTGTTGCACGTCCTATTCCACGGTAATTGGTCATGGAGAGATTGTTAGACTAATTTGCCAAATCGACAGGTGGTCTTCATGCAGCTGGCCCGGCCCTCATCCTCACAAACACCTCCCGTATGTAGCGCTCTCTGTTGGCCTGCGGCGGCGGGGGGGTCGGATGTGACTTGGCTGTTGAATGAGTGAATGAAACTGGGCTGTAAGTTGAATGTTTCCCCAGGCTTTTAGTCAGGTTCAGGCCCTCCTATTAATGAGCTCCCCACATCATTAATAAAGCACCAGTCAACAGCCCCCAACCAGTTACAGCTGTCCCTGAGCTCCGCCCCGTCCAGGAGAACCAGCATCGAGAGGCTGCGTAGAGGATGTTCGTTCTTCTCTTTGAGGTCGCTTTATAGATCCAAACAACCATCAGTTAGGCTTCAGTTAAGTCCGGATTAAAAGTCTTCCACTAGAAAATATTCAGTGTTTAGTGTCTTCAAATATTTCTCAGTTGTTGTCATCGTCATTGGTTGTGATTTTAATAATCTTTCAACATAAAACACTGGCCGATAGATGACATAAGATTGTGTGCAGATACTTAGTTTGGTGATATTTTTCTCTTCAGTAAGAAGGTGTGTTGTGGCACAGCTGACAAAATGCCACGTTACTTAAAAAGTATATTCAGCTCCAGACGTATCTGAGTCTGCAACTTGTTTACAGTTGCCTTGCCGATACTTTTCTCGGCCGTCTCGAGCGTCCGGCCTTGCCCCACCTTCTTCTGTAGAGTTCCATAAGTGCTGCCATCACCATCTGCTGGACCGCCCCCCCGTGTATTCCGGTATCGCCGTGACGTGTGAAAAGGCGTAAGCCGGAAATGTTCCTGAATGTAGCTGCATGTGTGAACAGTGAAACTGACTAGTGGAGCCTGAAAGGTTATCCCAGTAATTTACCAAAAACTATGTGTGAAAGAGGCTTCAGAAAACACTGATCATCATCAGAAAACAAAGTCCTGCCATTGGAGATTTGAGTTAACCTCTCTTCACCCCCCCCCCCCCCCCCCTCCTCCTCCTCTGTAGACGGTGAGTCGTCACTTCAGGAATATTCAGGTGAACGAGAAGGAGACGCTGACCTACTTTATTTACATGGTGAAGAGCAGCAAGAGCCGCTTGGACCAGAAAGGCGACGGCGGCAAACCGCTGGACTAAACATCCCAACAACAACCACAGCAGCAGTAGCTACAACGCAATCGACAACCACAGTGATGAGCGGCAGCAGCTAATCGCACAACCTGGACACCACTAACAGCAACAACGGCCAACACCAGCTCCTCCTGCAGCCCCGTCCCCATCCCGCTCCTCCGTAAGACCTACAACACAAACTCCTGTTGTCCTTGGAGGACATTTAGCTGACGTGGAGGAGAATTCAGGCTGGATGAGTTCACTTTTGCTCATTTTGCCCTCTTCACATGTTGTCACGATGGTGGATCCTCCTCCAATGCATTTCCTCTTCCTCTCCGCAGCAAAAGCCAGGTCCCTAAAGACTGTCGAGGACCAGGACTCACTCCGCAGGGTTTTACGTCGTCATGCTGTAATGTAACTGTCAATATGTAGAAAAGAACAGCGTCCGATCTTAAGTAACTTGGTTGAATGCAATGTACAATAGAGCTGCCTTAAGCGTAAAAAAGGGGACACGTTTTGGTAATTTGGGTTATTTTCTTTCTTTGCCGGTTTGACTGTTACCAGGTTCACCAAGAGGAATGCTTGTGCCAACAGGAAAGCGTGTTGGAAGTGAATGACTTTTGTTTTTTATTGTGAATGAATGAGTTGTTGGAAGGGGGCCTTCACTGAGGTTACATCAGGGCTCAGGCTCGGTTTACTCCTCCACATGACACCTTCATCTTCTCCAAACGAGCTGATCTCAGTCCTGATCTTTGATCTGTTAGTCGCCCTTTTCCAGCTGGAAGTGTTTCATTTACAGACTAATGGTGGTGAATGATGTAGCATTTGGCTATGACCCACTCTTTTCCTTCTTTCTAGCTGTTGTCTGTACGTCTGAACACACATACTGATTTCTTTCCTCGCAGGTGTTTATAGCTAATTTAACTTTTTTCTTTGTAGTCCAGTTTTCTGTCCCTCTCTTTAGTTCAGCCTTAAGTTGTATAAAGTTGTGTCTTTCTGCATATCAGATTTGGATTTCTCCATCTTTTTTTCCCACTTGAAGTGGAACTTGTGTGTGTGTGTGTGTGTGTGTGATAGGGGTGTAAGAGTAATTATTAGCATAATTTTAATATTTAAGAGCAGTGTTTATACCTGGATCTGTTTCAAGAAGATGAATTTATTATTCTTATTTTCTTTTGAATAATTAATCAAATTAAAACTTGGATGCCTTCCTTTCATATCGGCCAGCAAAAATCAGTTTTAGTGGAAGTTGGTTAATGAGGTCTTAAAGTGTTTTACATTTTTATGCCGAGTTGAAATAATCCTGCTGGTTCACAAACGTCCCCAGAATGTGTTCACGGTCCAACAGGGATTTAACAGCATAACTGGATTTCTTTTTAAGGCCGCCTTGAATTCTTGTCTCAACGTAAACATTGAAGAACAGTGACTCTGCATTTTGGTGATTCTTTTCTTAATTATTGATCGATTAATTGTTTCGTTTGTGAAATGTCATTATCATGTAATGAAGCAGAGAATTAACCATCGTTAGTTGAATTTGGTCTTTCTTTAATATATATTTCGTGAATATTAAACCACAAGCCGTGATGAGATGAGCCCCCAGTGACCCCTGTTAACACGAAACAAGTTCATTTCAATTGTTAAAGCCCTGCTGAAACCTCCGGCAACGCACCACTTTTGGTTTTGCATCTTCTCAAAAACAAGCTCCTCTTCACTTGTGTGTTTATTTATGGGGTTGACGTCACTCTGTTTGTCCGCCACACTGAGTTTGTCTACTTTTGACAGGTTTTGTTTTTTTAGTGTCTATTATTAGGTTTGTTAGTGTCATGTAGGTATCACCCAACTTTATTAACATACAGGCCAGGCCACATTAACGTAACTGTTGTATTAGAAAAAAGACATATTTAAATATGGCTGCTTATTGCTCCTAATAATAATATTAATAATAAATGTATTGTACAGTCTCGTCTTTGTTCATTCACAGATGTTTGAGTTGTTTCCAGCTGTTTTCATGCTGTATGTATGTAGAAGTCATGAAAATAATATCTAACTTTTGAAATTAAGGATGAAGGAAAATGCAGCCATGTTGGATTTGTCTTCATGCTGTGTTGTTTCAGTAACAGCCATCGACCACTAGGTGTCACTGCAGACCCTCCTACTAACTGGAGTGGGGGGGGTGGGGGGGGGCATTTCAAAACACCTTTTAGAGAGAAAACAAAATCAACATGAAAAAGTAGCATCGGCCGAACATTTTTCTCACAGTTTCACACTTTATTTTTGGAGCCAAACTTTTTTTTTCTCCCATGAATACTTCTCTTTCACTAACTCGAGTAAACGTGTGGAAGGGTTTAGCACATTACTGGAGCCCACTGGAGGTCTTCAGGCCAATTAAAGAGTTTAATAATAATCAAAGAGTCCTCCATTTCTAGAATATAATGCTGCACACATGACTTATCGATACAGGACGATTAGATCTGCTGCTATTTCATTTTATATGTAGGAATAACATTTTACTTCTGAACCAGCTGTTAAGTCTCTGAATAGTAAACTACCCAGAATAACTGGGACAGTTAGAAATCAGAATCATGAAAAATGAGGTGGAAATCCTGGAAAATAATCACATTTCTGACAGTGGAGTAATGAAGGAAGTGTAGACTATAATGTGGGATAAAAAATGTTTTCTGATTTTTAGAATAAATTCCTAATTATGTGATTCCTCTTAGAGTCATTTCAGAACTTTCTTTTCAGGCGAGACTTTCCTCCTTTACCGTTACTGAAAAAACAAACAAAAGAAAAGGAAAAAGGCAGAAAATGAAGACATCGCCTGGTTTTGGGGGAATAATGTCCGTTTAATAAGACGTTCATTCTTGAAGAAGTCGGGCCGTTAAATAAGAAAAGACCTTCACTGCAGCTGGAGTGTCTTAAAATAATTCATTTATTTACGGAACTATATATAACTTCACATCCAATGTACATTTCATCGACATGACGCACAGTAATAACCCCCCCCCCCCCCCCCCCCCCCGTCCCTCTCTGCGGTAGTGTCTCACAGGTCGGAGTGAAAGCTGCGCGGTAACTCGACAGTCGCTGTGTTCGTCTTCTCAGACAGTGACATTCATTTTGAGGTAGATTCAGTCAATTCAATCATTTCCCACAAGAAACATCAACAACAGCCGCTGCAGTTTTACAGCAACAGTGAAATAATTATATAATAATAATGTAATAATATTCTGACTGCGCCCAATTCAGCGGAAGAAAAGGAATAAGTTTCCTCAGGAATTGTTTCTGGAGCTGGTGTCTGTTGTTCATTTCTGCCTGGTTAACCCCCCCCCCCCCCCCCCCCCCCAGTGGTCAGGCAGTATCATCTCGTATTTATTAATTGTCTTTTTGGTTCGTTCATTAATGTTTTAAAAGGACTTCGCAGCTGTGGTGTCTTGTTCTGTACAAACTCGGGAATGAAATGAAATAAAACGTAACAGGACTGAAGTGAATGTTTGCCTCCGTGATGATTTCAGCTCACAGCAGTTTGTTATTCTCAGAATCTCAGTTCAGCCTTGTAACGGATTCCTGACGTCATCTTTTGGTAACTCGCATTGAAAATCAGAACTTAAATATTTTTGGGACTAATCCTCCTGCAGCGTCCCAGTTAGCTGAGCTCAAACTTTAAAATGAGGTCAAAATCATTTTATTTTGCACCTTTGGCGTCCATCTCAGAGCACAACACACTCTACATTTACTCCACATGTGTGATCATTTATTTATTTTCTGCTCCAGCGCCGTCGAATGTGGAAAACACCAGATAAAGACACACTTCTAGGGGAGACAGATGTTTTCGACGCCGTGGCAACATCTGGTCTACAGTACTGGGGGGCTGGAAACATCAAAAAGCAGAAATACCACAAATATCAAACACATACAGTCAGATGTAGAAACACACCGGGAGCTGGTCCACCGGCGTCCGTCGCGGTGCGTCGCCTTGTTTCCATGTCGTCCTTTCATTCCCTCTCGTGCACAGCGGCGTGTTCAGGTTCAGTCAGTGGTTTTTTTATCTGATTTGAATCCAGAGTCTGTGAGGAGGATGGAGGGGGGGGGTCACTGGTTGAGCTCCAGAGCCCAGACCTGCTGCGGCCACCCGGTCCGGCCCTTCACCTTCTTCTCGGCTCCTAAAGACTCCTGCAGGCCGTCAGTCTGCGACACCAAAACACACATAATCATCAGCAGGGGGGCGCCAACACATGCAGGGACCCCCCACCCCAGTTTAATGAGAGAGTTACTGAACTTTAGAAATCAGTGCACCGTTTCCTGCGTGTATTAATATCACAAGTTCGGCTCCTCTGATTACACCGGAAAGTCCTACGGAAACACGGTGCGTGCTGTTCTTCGTCACCGTGTCACCTTCAGCCTGTGAAAGTCTTCGGTGACGCAATGTGGGCCATGACGTCACAGGCTTCATTAAGTGACAGTCAGTGAAACTTTGATCAAACCATTAAACTTAAAACCAGAATAACTGACATGTAGCCGAAACAGTATAGATCACATATATATATATATATATTTAATATATATATATATATATATATAATATATAATATATAACGTGTAACATTAAATAATGATGCATATTTTAAAATAATCCTTTACTTTTGAATTTGTAAAGATGTATTTTTGACACTATAAACGTCATCGACTCACACACATTGTGAGGAAATGTTGCTTTGAAGTGAAACATATAATAATAATAATAATAATAATGTATGAAGGTATAACTGAAGTTGGCCAGTTGTTGCTATGGTGACCAGCAGCCGGAGACATCTTCAGTGTGTATGAAGGTGTAGATCCGCCACACAGCGAGGCCGTTCAGCAGTATTGATTATGTGAGCTGCAGTTTGAAGGCTGCGGCCTCGTTATTGTGGATCATAACCCACAAAATATATTTACAGTCATAGTTTGGATCTATTGGCTAAAAATATAATTGAATACAATGTTCGTTGTGAATTGTAGATATTATAATAATTATAATTCAGATCATAATCAGAGTGAAAGGGACATAAAACCCTGTTTTTAGACTTCGGGGTTAATCAGAGCACATCGCGAGGCCTAAAGACCACCTTCAGACCACGTCTGAACACTTCACCCGGTCTTCCGCTCAGACTCAGGGACTTAAAACTAACGAGCAGCTCACAGGTTTTCAGTTGGAGTTATTTTGATCAACAGGAAAGTTTCGGAGGCTTCTACAACCGTAACTTACCGGCTCCCGTTTCCTTTTCAGATCCCGGTTTTCAAATTTCTTAATTTCGGCCTTAAAGCCCTCCGTGTCCCCGGAGTCTTTGGCCAGGACGTCCATCAGGTAGGCGATGTAACTGGTCGCCAGGCGTAAAGTTTTAATTTTGGACAGTTTCGTGTCCGCCGGGACGTTGGGGATACACTCCCGCAGCTCGGCGAAAGCTGTGTTGATGCTCTCCGTCCGCCGCCGCTCCTTCTTCGGCCCCGACGTTCTTCTCTTCCCCATCCCCGCCTGGAGCCCCTCTAGCCGGGCATCGTTCGCCGCCCCTGGCGCTCCCAGCTCCGCGGCCGAGTAGGGCGCCTGGATCTGGAAGTCCGGGGGCACCTCGCCGTGGTTCACCACCCAGCTCTGGAAGTACGGCGCGTCCTGGTGACACCGCTGGACGAACGGGAAGGGTTCGTGCATCAGGTGGTGGTGGTGCTGGTAGCCCCCGATGAGGTTCATGTTGAGCGGGATAACAAATGTGGTCGTTGGCGTGTTTTCCGTCGCCCTCGGTCTCTCTCCGGTGCTGCCCCAAAACGGTCTCTGCTCGGGGATGTACCGCCAACAGAACTCATTCAAGACTTGAACATGTATCTCCCTGCAAGCATCAGCGAGTCGAGCCAAACGAAGCCACCAACTTTTACATCGTCGTCATTCTGAAGGCGACTTCAGGCCGGAAAAGGTTTATAATTCCAGAGGACAAATGTCGGCGATGTGCTGGGCTCCACTCGTGTTTCTCTGTTGCGATCGTTTCCCGAAGAGGCTGCTCTGATTTGCTCAAGAAATTTGACCCCGGTGAAGGTGTGAGGCCCCCAGGTTTATATGATTTGGATGTCAGCGTGGAAAGGAGGCAGCCAATAGAGGAAAGCGTCCAGGATGGGAGGAGTGTCTGGAGAGATTTGCAATAACATGCGCCATGGTGCCATAATCTCACGGCACTGCACAAGCAGCAAATATCTGCTGGTTGGAGTTGGTTGTTGGATACACAGACGTACACATGTGAGATAAAAAAAAAGGGGTTTAAGCGTCTCAAATGTTGTGAAAATGTGTCTTTTGTCAGTTAAAGTGTCCTCTTTTTGTTTTGGAGAGGTTTTACGCACAGAATTTACGCGCCCTCTGTTTGTCTAAGACTGTTTGTTAAGTGTGATTTATGTAATTCAGTAGTGAAAATACTGACTGCGTGTTATTTTATTTGTCGAGCATGTAGGACATTTACTAAATGCACACGTCAGTTGTTTAAAAGCAATTCTCTTTGATTTTTAAATTGCGCGCATGAACGTAAGACATCAGATAAAAATATCCTCTGATTTTTCTGGCTACGCAAAGATTTTTCTTTTAATCCGCAGACATAAAATAAAGGCTCTTCTACTGGGATTTAGTGCCCCCGCCATTAAAAACGAAACTTTTCGATGGATGAATTGTCTCATTTGAAATAACACAGATTCATTTTCGAACTGCGAACAAATAAAATTGAAGGCACGTTTTTCTGTATTAAAAAGAATCTATCTCATTAAATCTCACTGCGCCATGAATTTACTGACTGAAATATGAAATTTATTGTCTGTTTTGTCTTTCCGGCTCCTTCAGTCTGATGCTGGTTTAAAGACTTTCCAGGATTTTTCATATTTTCTTAAACGCGTAATGGCCGTTTTGTGCGTTTATTATCAGGCTCTCTCCTGTTCCAGTAACAACATAAGGTATGCGTCAGGGCGCTCTGGGAAGTGTAAATGAACAGTTTGATGAATTCTTTTTGGGACAGACACAGTCCGCGGCCTGTTGTCCTCATACCTCAGCAGTATAAGGAAACGGCCTGCAGCGGCTTTATCTCCGCATTCCCTCCCCGCAGCTCCTCACACACTAAACACATCATCTTATCTCCATCGCCTAAAAACATTATCCCATTACATTACATGACCTTGACGCTATTTAGAAACCATTTACGGTCGCGTCTTATCTAAATACAGCCATAAATCAGGAGGTGTCACCCTGCAGCAGGGTTACATGTATTCCATAAAAGCTCTGGCCTGCTCTCTGTTTACAGCGCGCCAGTTGGCAGCATATTTCACCGTCCAGCCGCGTCACAATAAATAATCATCAGTCACGACTTTATGTCCCTTATTTTACAAGGATGTACAGAAGTCTGCACGGAAATATGCCCATAACATACCGTGTTTCATACTTATTATAGCACTTCGTTCATATAATATTAATATAACATCCTAATAGGTGCATTTAGTCTTCATAACTTTGCTTAATGATCTTATAGTTTCTTGCGATATGACTTCAATATTCCCAATATTTTATATTAGTTTTATCTCCTGCTACTATAAGACCATATACTGTCTATGCCTATATTATAAATATAAAGTACTTATAAATTGCATGTGTAGTTTTGAGACAGTGGAACTTAATTATTTTATTTATATTATTACATTTTGTTCAACTTTGCGCTTCTTTTCTTCTCTGATTCAGATTCAACAGTCAAAACACATGATTGACTCATAAAATGCGTTGCTGTAGTTTAAATTAGCCAAAGGGCTTACACCACCTGGAGCTGCTACAACACTAAAATGTTGCTTTCACTTTAATGCATCATTAATTTCACACTCTGAAGGGAGCCGTGCGCAATAATGAGCACATTTTGATAAGTACACCGCGGGACTTGTTCTTTCATAGCACCTTGAAAGAGGACCTGAGTATTTTGTTGTTATATTATAAAAACCGTTAATAACGGCCTTTATTTGTGTAGCAGTTTTCAAAATAAAGTGACATAAGAGAAACGACCGGGACAATACAAAGGAAGAGATCCATAAAGATGACCCGAGTCAATCAAAGAGATCTGCAGAAATACACAGTTATAGAAACAAGGTTTTATTATATAGAGATGCATTGCAATTTAAATGATTGAAAATTAAAATCCTGAATAATGAATAACAGATTGTTTTTATTGTTTGGCTACATACAATATTTCTACAACACCCATAAAAGGACTTTAGTCCCTGAGCTGCTTTAATTCCTGTTGGTTTTACTGAAGCTATAAGACTTCACAGTGTCTGTAATAATAATAATAATATTCCTGTAATGCTCTGATGTTTATAGGCCTGCTGCCCAACACCTTTGTAACCGCGCGGCTGAATGTACATGTGTTTTGGTATTTTAATGTCAGAAAGTTATCATATAACACAGGAGCTTTTTGTGGGATCGCAGCTTTTTCACTTCAGTTTGATTTGGTGAGGGAGACGTTAGACTGCACAAACACGCTCATCCAACTTCAGTCCTACGTTTTGCTGTTGCAATTCAAAGAGACTAACAAATCTAAAGAGCACTAATGCAACTCACGAATGTCCGCAGACATCGATACAACGACTTTTTAGACATCCACCTCCTCCTCTGTCCGGTTTGCCACTCACTCATGTTCCCTCCGCTGTCAGCGTGAAAAACACCATGCAGCCTCCAGAAAGAAAACCTGACACTGTTGATTAAGACGTCCACTACGCAGAGATGAAATACAACACTGGTCATACTCCCATCCCCCCCCTCGCCCGCTCTCTCCTTCTCTCTGTATCACTTCTTACTCTGCCTCCATTCTGCCTCTCAGTGCATCTTCCCCTCTCCACCAAACCTTTAACCACATCTCCTCCTTTTACCTGCTATCGTTTGGAGGTGCTGAAAGACCTGGCCAGCGGTAATAGTCTCTTCATATTTTGCTTTCAACCCCAATAGACTCCAGTCATCTCCCCCTCTCCCCCCCCCCCCCCCCCCCCGCTTGCCTTGCCAGGGGAAACATCCAAAATAGGTCACAGGGAGCCATCTTGGCCGTGTTATGAATTCTGCTCATAATTGTTTGTGTCATCATGTAGATTCTTCAATAGACACTGCTTCCCTCCTCTTCAGAGTGCTTACCCTCAACTCCACATTTCCAAACAAATATTCCCCCTGATTCAGAGCCCAGCACGCTCAGCCCCAAGTGTTTATCACACGGGGGCTCTTACAGTATATATACCGGCCTCCGGCGCGCACCGGCGGCGACACGCAAAGCGAATTAAACCCATTGGGTACAATTAGACACGACGACGACTCCTCATTCGGGGAAATGCGTGCAAACCGGGTCGTGCCACGGCAGTCCCGGAGCCCCTCGGAGGCCTGGCGCCTGATGGCAGATGTAACCCCACTCTGTGGCCTCTGCGGGCCCGGCTGAAGTGGAGTAAGACAGGGTAGGAAAGGTGCTAAATATGACCATTTCCATGCGTGTACATGTGCTGCTCTGCTGTGACCTGCTCACGGTCATGTGGAGGTCAGATCTCTGCTCGTCCAGCCAACAGAACAGGAGTTTGGGAGAAAATCGAATCAGAAATTGGGATAACGAGATCACTCCACGGGGAAAGCAACTGCTGCTCATTCTCATCCAGTCCTGCTTTCAATCTCAAACTTGACCAACTCGGGTTTTCAGATTGTTACTGATTCTTCAGGAACATGAAGAACTGTATATAAACTGTGGCTCGTCCACATTAACGGGACAGTTTGATATTTTAAAAGCTGGACACAGATAAATAAGTGAGTCTGTGATGTGTTTGGGTGAACAGGCCCTTTCACGAATGAAAAACTGCTTTCTGTTTGTTTATAATATTTATATATATATATATATTATATAATTGACATCTTTGTTCATTGTCATTTGTCATCTTTTAGCTTTTTAGTTTTTAAACGTCTTTATTTCAACGTTTAGCTGTTTCTTTTCTTCGCGTAACTGCTTTTACAAATTGAATCCAGTCACTCCAGCAGCTAATGGAGGCCCTGAGCTGTGTCTGTTTCGGTGAAATATAATCTATCTGCCGCTGATGTCATTTCACGTCTAATTATCAGGTTGATTGCCTGCATTGTCTGCCTGACCCTGTCAGACACTGTGAGGTATCAGTCATGTCTTTGCTGCATCAACAGTACAAATGAAACCAGTCTGAGCTGACTGAAGCTTTACCACAACATTTACTTTTCCTGCAGCCAGTCCACCATTTTCTTCTCTCCCGTCGTGTCTCCGTTGATAAGTGGTTGTCGTCTCCGTGGACGTCTCCGGTCTCTCTGGTCGTCTGCGTGTCAAAGCTCCAGAAACTGTCCTCTAACTGCGGTAATTCTCCTCGTCCTCAGCCAATAAAGATAAGAGCCGGACGGCAGGAATGTGCAGCAGAGAGGTGACGGTGACGGGACGAAGGGACGCGAACTGACATAAACTCCAACACTTTAACTTTCGTTGTTTATCTGATGAGTCCTTTATGTTTAACAGTGATGATCGGGCACTTTTTATATCAATGAGTGTCAGCTGTACAACTCCAACTGTTATAAAACAAAACCAATTCAAAGTACAAATACAAGCAGGTGATTTGTTGAAACGAACAAGTCAACATTTAACACAGTCTGTGAAATTTATATATACTCAAAAAACCCCCAAAATGTTTAACTTCCAATGATAAAACAGAGAAAATGATCTCAAAAGTCTCACATCTGAGAAACTGGAGCCAGAAAATGTTTGATAAATTACTTTAAATGATTGATTGATTATCAGAATTGGTGTGATTTTTGTCAAGATGATAATCAGGATGAACAGGACTCAGTTTACTGTCTGGGAGGAAACCTTGAATATATATTTATAATATATTTATAATATATAAATATATTATATATATATATTCAAGTCGTTCTGGCTCAAAGGTGAAGATTTGCTTGTTTTTTTTTTTTTGCTTCACAATTTAAAATCCTTTATTTCCTTTTTGCATTATTCAGAAAAAAGAATGAATTTAAAGTTACATTGAAGTTGAAGAGAAGCATTTGCTATTATTCTCTGTCGTCTTAAAGAAAATATGATTAATAGTTTATAATATTTGTATAATTAAAAGAATAAATAAGAGCTAGTCAATAATGAAAATGATTTTTTCTTGTTGTAGACGTCTAATTCTTTGTGAACATGTAATTCAGCATGTCTCAGTTTCAAGCTTCACTTCTCCATGTAGATCCTCTCTTTATACTTACACTGTTCAGAAGCACCAGGCCTCCCCCTCCACACACACACACACAGTCAGGTCCTGGTCTCTGGACTCGTGGACCACCGGCGGGTCGGGCTCTAATGATTTCACAGCAGTAGATTTAACAGAGGGTGGCTGCTCTGTGTCAGACGACCCCAGAGGGTTTAGAAAGGCTGACAGTCAAAACATGGACATAAAGGTTTGACCCTGAGAAATGTGGCGGAGACGCTTCAGGGACAGACGTCTCTGCACCAAAGAGGCTGCATCACTGGGTGGGTAATACAACATCCTCTCATGAGTCTGACCTGTGAGACGGTCTCATGTAGTTTTGATGAGCTCATATGAGCATTAAAGCACATTTGTGGAGCATGTATGTTGTTCTGAATGAACCCTTTATTATGAACGTTTTTATTATCATTCCTGATCTTATTGAATCATTTCTTCTGTAAAATGTTCTTCTCTAATGACTCAATTTCCCAAGAGCATCTCATCTTATCTTGAATTAAATTCACTGTTCATCCACAGTTCATAGCAATTTCTCAACTACAGCTGCTTTAATACAACAAAGCTCTTGTTTCGCTGCGTTTCACCACCTTAAAACCTGTTGATTGGTTTAATTATTGGACTGTAAACCAACCTGAAGGAATATGAAAGACAACAGCGAGAGGCTGAAAAATAACCTACATGACAAACGCTATGAGCCACTTGTTTGGTTTGATTGCGAGGTGTTTGACCTTTTTTATGTGTCTACTTGTGTTTGCGCTGTAGGGAAAATACTGTTTAACATACAGAGAGTTCAGACTATAACAGCTGTTGTCATGTTGTCAGCTGTGACGCTCTGATGGTGGATCCAAAGCTTGCAAAGACACCATATTATGTCAGACTGACTTTCAGGGAAATGTGTAAAAAACAGTGAACAAATCATCGTGAGTGTTTGTTGTAACATTGGTGCAGCCATAAAAACATGGCGTCTTGAGTTGTAATACTGTTTGCAGTGTAAACAATCATGCAGTTTGTTGGAGATACACATGCAGGACGTAGCTACATGCTGACCTTTTTAATACAGTGTGGAAATATAACCTTTTCTCTTATACGACCTACACGTTTGACGTAAAGCGAATGAACTAAAAGGAACTAAGGGGACATTTAAGAGGAATACCGACAGGTTGGTGTCCTGATTTTATAAAGTAGGTATCCTAAATGTGATTAGGGTTCTTAATCTATGAAGAAATGCGTGAGATGGAGCTGTGTGAAGGCTGCTGTGTGTAGTAACACTCTGTCGTGGTGTTGAGGTCATTGTGCTTGGTAACATAATTGCCCCACAGGCTCTTAATGGCAGAGGCAGCTAGTTAAAGTCCCTGCTTGTCCATTCATACTTAGCTCTCTCTCCTGCTCATTAAAACGGTGAATGGGCCACAGATGTGGAGTCGCCCATTAGTTTTACCTGGAAGGAGCTTTGGGAGAGGTGAAGTTAGGAAGCGAAGTTAAACACCAGGGTGAGGGCTTCATTTCCCCACCGGGGGCCACCCAGGCTAGACATGTGTTCACCCACGGTGCTGTGAGGAGACGTGTTCATCCAATGACAGATGTTACCTGCTGCAGGTAGAGACACCGCCAGCTTGAGATGTCCTCAAAGACAAGCTTATGGGTATTTTCTTTTTTTTTTTTACGACGCACCAAGATAACCACACATATCTGGAGGATCTGCTCGTTCTGTTTCCAAAGTCCTGCATCAATCTTTGGCCGACAAGCAGATCCCCCGCACCTGGTTCTGCTTACAGGATCAATATGTAGAGCGTGGTCTCCGGTCCTGATCCGCCGGAGAGGTTATGCATTGTTTTAACAGGGATTTGGAGGAAGAACCACACATTCTTAAAGGAGATGATTATTGGATGTGTGTAAAGTCATTTTACTACACTATATGGGCGGAGGTGTCCCTGCGTCCACATGCCCTGTTTGGTCTGGGGCTGTTTGGTTTGGCCTCTTAGCACAATTAAGGGAAATCTTCATGCTACATCATACAATGATATTTTTGTGCGCTTCCCACTTGGTGGAAACAGTTTGCCGCCATCCTCCATAAAGAAATGGTTTTCCCAGTTTGCTGTTGCAAAACCTGACTGGTCCTGACCTCAACCCCGCCCACCATCTATGGGATGAACTGGAATGCTGAACGCAAGCCAGACCTTATCACCCAACATCAGTGGCTGACATCACTAATGCTCTCGCGGCTGAATGGGAGCAAATCGCTGCAGCAGGTTCAACATCTGGTGGGAAGAGTGGAGGCTGTTTCAGCAGCAGATTGATGCCCACTGTTTTTCAACGAGACGTTCAACAATCGCATATGGCTGTAATGTCCAGGTGTCCACATGCTTTTTGCCATTTAGTGTATTGATGTAGTTAGTGGAAGACACACAGTCACAACCTCAGTATCCTTTGTCCCGAGCAGCAGTTTGTCCCCGCTGTGTTGAAACTCCCTCCTATCTGCAAAGACCCTAAAATAGCCTCACAGCTCTGTGTCCCGGCCGGCTTCAGGCCTCATGATAGTGTCGGATCAGCCTGTGGAATGCAGCGACAAGCTCTCAGACTCAGATTGGATGCTTATCACAGCAACGTGAGCTCTGATTGGATGCTTATCATAACCATATCCTGTTGCTGGCTGATGGAATGACCTTTACAGTATCAGCGTGGGATGCCATCGCAGGCTGGACTTTCCCTGATACTTTTTTTCCCCACCTTTAGGCTTCTTCTCCAGACCTGTAAGCCCCCAAAAAGTATTATTAGTGAGTCCTATTATCAGGACTTTGCAGCTGTACCGTATCTGAGATGTTGGGAGGAGGTGGTCGCCACAAACATGTGTTGTCTGACAAGTCGGCAACAAATGGAAGACTTCAGACTAAAACATTCTGGGTTCATTGAAAAATATTTCAGCAAATAACTTCCAAGTAGCTTTAAAGGCCTTAATTTGAAAAGCTGCTGGTGTGTCTTCATCTGGGCTTCAGCACTGTGTGTGTGTGTGTGGACATGTTTTACTCATGTTGTGGGGACATAAATCTGTTCACACAGTCACATTGTGGGGACTTGCCTTCCTTTTGTGGATGTGGATGTAAGTCCCCAAAGTATAAATCATTACATTTTAGGGTGAAGACTTGGTTTAGGGTTGGGTTGTGGGGGGGGGGGGGGGGGGAGTTGGTGTTTTGACTCATGGGACCAGTGTGGTGTCATTTGATGTGGAATTTGGACAAGGGAAAATTTTAATTTTGGGAGTTTTGTGTTTTTTAGACTCTTTAGTCTGGCTTCCCACTAAAGAGCTTACTCCTTACTCCTGTCTTACCAAACAGGAGTAGGCTCTGCTGGGTGGAGCCGTTCTGGGGAGCCCCATGGTTCACGCTATTGCTGCAGCCGTGGACAACAGCGAGGCAGACTTACCCTTTTAAGAGTCTTTTTCAGATCCCTGAACTTGATGGCAGGGAGCCATCCCAAGCTTCATACATTCCCCGATGTCTAGACCAGCTCCAGGGACCAACTGAGCACCAATGGCCGCAGGTGAAGCTGTCAGCGTGTCAGATCGGGGAAAGCCTCGTTAAACACGTAGTGTTTGTCTCCTGTTTCGTCCAGTTAGTCAGTGGTGGTGGAGTCACACCTGATACGGCAGAGTTATGGGGGCTGAACGCCTAAAACCCCCGGATTCTGGTGGCACTGCTGCTGTGAGGTGAAAAGGTGCCCAAGCTCACACTCAGATGGTGGTCTGCAAAGGACAGTGGGTGGCCATAACTGTGGTAGGACTTCCACGATGGCTCATATCCACGCCTGCCTTTGTGGCTGTCAAAGTTGGCCTTTAACTTGCCATGCAGGTAGTGAAGGGACTCCTGGAGCTGTGAGGATTCCTCAACCATTTAGGGGGGGTGTCCCTGAACTGGACCAGTGTCGCTTTGTTTTCCAGAAGAGCTGTAAGTGAATTCTGGTGGAACTGTTTGGCTGCTGATCTGACTGTTGGAACCCGTTCCACGCGACACACAAGTGGCTTGGCCGACTTGTCGTCCAGATCCTCCATGTGCTCCAGATAGTTTTGGGCTCTGGTGAAATTCTCATGCGTCAGATCACAGGGGGCTTGAAAGCAGATGTTATGTGGGTGTGTGGAGAGTCAGTATAGACGTGGAGGAACGTGAGCGAAGGGTTCGGGTGGGTTTCCTGTACAGAGATACTCTTTTCTTCTCAAACGCTGCTCCTACCAACTACCTTCTGTTTATTCCTACAAAATGCAGAGGAGGACCTTTCTAAAGACCTTCTGGAAGCTTGGTGTTGAAAGAAAGAGAATCTAAACTGAATGTTTCACCCTGATAATGACGTATATAAATTGTCATTGATTTCTATGTTAAAGTACTCTGCAGATAATTACTTCTGTAAATTACACCTACGACAGAGATGACTGGAGAATTGTAGGGTCTAAATCTGCCGCTGGGACATAAATCTGACCATGAGTGCTTTGTGGCTGCCCAGGTCAGGTCCTCCTGTGGGAAAAGGGAGATGAGAGGCTCGGGGTCAATCTGGGCTAAGCCCTGCTGGTGCCAGTGGACCCCCCGGTTCCCCTGACAGACCCTGCGACAGTGTTGACGTCATACCCAGGTCAAATACTGTCTTAGAAAAGGATCATCTTTCAAACAATTCTTCTTCAGTTTTTCTGTGAGGCAAATCTAACACAAGTAAAGCTCCGAGGGCTGAAACCTCACCGACAGGAGGTTAGTGTGTGTATCATGAAGCTCTCTACAAACCTTGTTCATTGTATTCCTTTTTAATGTGTTGACACAAACAAGCTTAATTCACACCCTCTCCATCACCCACATCATGATGTTTGACAAACAGCGGCGTCTTCTGCTCTCACATGGCATGTCCAGATGTTTGGAACAACTCACATTTAAACTTCCCTCAGAATCAAAGAGTGAAGGCTTCGTTTCAAAGCCGCCATCTTTAAACCAAAGTCCAACAACCGCAGAGAGAAGAGGAAGCAAGGTGACCATCATCATAGAGCTGGTTCTATGATGTGGCTGGTTCAGCATTTTGTTTGGGTTTTAAACTGCTGTCGGACAAAAACAAAGCAATTTGAAGATTTGTTTTGATGGTTTATTTTTCACTATTTTCTAACATTTGTTTTAGACCAAACCATTCATCGATAAATAATAGGAAGATTAATCAATGCAGCCCTGTACCATTATGTGCACCCACAGGAGCTGGAAATAGGCCAGAATGCCCTGCAGCCACGGGGCGACTAGCGTCATACTGGTGGGACTGGTGTTTCTCTTGACTCTGCTGGTATCGCTGTTACATGTTGTGCTCCAGTGATTTTAGCCGCCGGCCTCTTCATGAGACTTTTGAGTTTGGAGAGAGAATTTAGAGTTTGTGCTCTTGAAAAACCTGCAAGAACCAGAACCGACGGAGTCAAACCAAATCCAACTGGTCTCACCAGAACACAACTTAACAGAGCTGAGTCTAGTAAAACTGGGTTTGGGAGCTTGGCTCAGGCGCTATGCAGCCGCTCTCTACACCATTTTCCCATTCCCCGGCTTTTCCATGTCGACTTCGCTCTGCAGCCTCGTTCCTGAGGAAAAACAGACGCCTCCTCTGCCGCCGCTCTCCCCCTCCTGCCTCCCCCTCCTCCCCCTCTGCCGGCTTTCTTCTCTTCCCCCCTTTTGCCCCTTGGGCTTTTTTTATGGCAGGGCTTCTAACACATGACCCCTGCCATGCATTAGGCTGCATGTACACGTCCATACACAACAAAAAAAAACAAGAACAGTATGTGATAAAGTATGAGAACGAGCTTTTGAACGTACACTTTGTTACTCAAATCTTTCTGTGAGGTGAGTCCAGCTCCCCAAATCCTCGTCCCTGCCAGTTTTCAGCAGCAATTACAGCATTTTGATTTATCCCCTTCAAAACACATTTGTACTGTAATCCAATCAAACAGCAGCCTCAGAGAGTAAGAAATCATCTTTGCTTTGTGGAGATTTTCACTTGGCTCTCTTCTTCTTCTGCCTCGTCTGGACGATCGCTCCTGTGAAGCGTCCGACTCGCCGCTGCGTTATGCAGAATGACAAGCTGTAATTTGGTGTACACATTTACCTCATTTGCATGAGAAGCATTTGTGCTGCCTGCCACCGAGCTGAACAAATTACACCAGCGGTTTGCTCTCAATCTAAATAACGGACGCTGAATTACGGGCGATGCTGGGAAGTGAGGGAGTTGCTCCTTACAACAGAGCAGCTTTTTGTTAAGTTATGGCCTCCGCTGTCTCTCTGTCCACGACTTGCAGGTGAGTGACGTCGGGGTTTTGTTGATGCTGCCATTTTTACTCCTAAACAGTCTCATCATCGTAACCACTGACCAGATGACAAGCAACTTCGAGCGAGACTGAAGTCTTGACAGGAAGTGATGCGTCCCATCGACCTCAAACTTAATCTGCAGGAAAACTCCTCGATCTGTCGCGTCAGGTAGTGATGAACTGCCGTACCGACGACTTCTGAACTCTTTGGAACCTTTAAGCTGTAAAATTGTTGATGAAATTTGATGTTTTACGTCTGGATACAACATATCAAGTCAGGTCAATTTCATGCCTCAAAAAACTTTACAATCTGTGCAACATAAGTGACTCTTTATCCTCAGAGCCTCAATCCAGATAAGGAAACACTAAAAACAACTTTCAATGGGAGCAGAACTCCTTCAGATAAACTGTGATAATAAAATTAAACTTAACTAATTTATAAGAAACAGATTATAAAAGGTTCACAAACACAAAGACATGCTTTAACATAATATAGATTTATCAGTGATGGCTGCGGATGCTGAAATCATCTTTAATGGCCTTATTTGTTTTAAGTAACGCAAATTTATCATCTGAGGAATTTATTTTGGCGAAGGGTTCAAATATAGACCAGATCCAAAGGTTACAGGTGTCGAAAGCTTAATTAATTTCATATGTTTGACAAACAATAAATACTGCCTTTATTTTCCAGAATATTTAGTGAATTCAGGTTATAGTTAAATTGATATGAAGGAAGAGCAACAGATGAGGGATCCCACATGTACAACAATATTAAAGTTACAGTACAGACGGAGCGGAAACAGCACTTCTGGTTGGCGTTTTGTCTGAAACAAACAACTTCTGTCAGGCAGAATTTTATTGTGTTAAATTATAACAACGGCCGCTGTGTCTCCGGCCCATTTCTAACCAAATGTTGAATTTCTCCAGACCTCCGTGAGCCTGACAAGATGGAGGACTGCACGCAAGATTACATCAAATCCTTCCTGCGTCCCGACACGATGATCACAACCAACCACACGACAGAGGACGGGCAGTTTATTTGGCACTCAGTCGGTGGCGTGTTTCTTCTGCCACGAACTGATCGTTGATTCATGGCGACGTGACGTTTCACTCGGATGGGTGTGGCTTTGCAGGATGTAGCAGTGACCGTCTCAGCTCTCTCTCAGGGTGAGTTACTTTAGTTTTGTACAATTAATGTACATGACTACTTTCAATTTGCATGATCCAGTCATGCCGACATTAGACTGTCATGGGCTGGTTTTATTTCTAAAGCTGGGAACATCTGGCAAACCCGGGTGAAATCACACGTTCTTCATGTTGATTTGCGTCATGTTGGCGTCGGGACAACAGTATATAGTGACAGGAAGCCACTGCTGAAGAATCAGGCCGCTCCACCACCTCCTGAGCATAGATTTGATCTCTAATGAGTGAAAACATCAATAAGTCTGCACTCCATTTCTATATTCAACTTTGTTTGGTCTTAAAAAAGAAAAGAAAAATATATAATGCACAGCTGTCCTCGGGGGAGACGCCCTTCATCAGTGAGCAAACCGTGGGACCTCCCATGTCAGCGTACAGACTTGGATACAGATCTCGGATTATATTGTCTGCCAGAGGGCACGCACGAAACACAGCAACGTGATAAATGTTCAAGTCTTGACGCTCTGAGCCTCAAACATGCACGTGCCTGGTACACTGTACAATCCAAACTCCCCTTTGACCCTTCAGTTAGTCTAGTTTAACTCTGTGTTTCAATCACAGGACACAAACAGCAGCAGAAAGAACAAGAAGTATAAAACCTAATGTCCCGATGCATCTCTTTAACTGTATTAAATAGCTGTGACTTAAAAAGACTTGACCGTCAAACTGGATACCTGCAAAACCAGATGCATTGTAAAAGGTACAACTCCTCTCGTCCTCCTGTCCTGTAATATTTGAATATTTGTGGGAATTTCAGGGGTTTAATGACGCGAAGAGGAGTTTACATTCCACGATTACACATGTTGGGTTTTTCAAGGCTGAATCTATCTTGTTTATCTTTAGACTTAATATCTTAAAATGTGTCTTAAAATTCAATATACTAAACAAAATATTCAGAGCGTGATACAGGGAGATAAAGGTGCGGTGCAACATTTTGTTTGTGTGTGAGAATAAATCTTTGTCACTGTATGAATGAAAAGTTGAGGATCATTTAATTTCCTGTCTTTCTGTGGCTGCTCCCTCTCAATCTGCTGCCATCAAAATATCCAAAAGTGTTTTTCTGTAATTCACCAAAAGGCTTCTGCATCAGCTCTGACGTTAAATCAGTTAACATGCTGAAGAAAACTATTAAAGGCAGTTTTTTTTTTACTCCTTAAACGTAGAAGAAGCCCTCAGTTTGCACTGGGCTGTTTGGTTTAGGATTAAGGTTAAGTCCTTGTTTCTCAAACACAACAGTGATCTGTGCACGACGTCTGCTCGTGTCTGTCACACACAACGTTGAAGCTTATTTCAAATAATAATCCAAATTTTAAATCAGTTATGACGTCTGTTTTGTTTTTTAAGTCATGTCCAACGCAGGGAAATGAAGGAGAAGCAGGTTATTGGTGGAGTCCCGTCCAGCGTCCAGCTTGTCTCTCTATTCGTCTTCAGACCTGTGATGAATCTATCGGTTGTTCCACCTTTTGGTTTCTCCCGCTCTTATGTGCTTTTAAAGGCGATTAAGTGTGATTTCAGAGTGCTGATGGATGTGAAAGCGGTAGGCTGCGCTGCTGCCTCGCATCATGCCGTCAATATTTCTCCTCTGAGGTTTCTGTGTCTTATTTCACTCTGGATCATGATCCGGCCTCTCAGCTAACAGGTAGTGTTTTCTACCGGCTCGGGTTTCGTAGGGGGACCACGTCCTCTCTGGTCTCTTCTTCAGCCCTGTCTGAGATATGTGCATGCGCGTGTGCAGACGTGAAAGCGAGTTTTCCTGCCTGCATGTGAAAGTGTCTCCTCCCTAAGCCCCCTCGTGAGAGAGTCGTACGTTATATATCGTTTATTTGTGAGGAGGATTACAACATTTTGGAGCCTGTAATCCATTCTCAGTTTTAAACACACCCCCTTCTCCTCAAATCTACAGCCTGTCGCCAGGGCCCGAACTCTGAACCTGCGGGCTTCCCTTCGCTTGTGAGAAATAACCAACAACCCCCCCCCCAAAAAAAAGCCCCCACCTTGACCGCCCCCGCCAGGCTGCGGTGGAGATGGGGCGCGTTGTTTTACGGCGCGATCTGTCTTGTACGTCTCAGGCCAAATCCTATTTTTACGGCTTGCTTATACATTCCTGCTGCAAATGGTTTACATACCGAGGCAGGAGCCGTCCTAAATCAGCTGGCAGCTCCGTGCAGCTGGGACAAGGTGGAAACCTTGTCATCAGCCCGCTTCACCGGCGATTAATGAACCCCAAATTAAGATAATAACATCTCGGTCTGACCCGGGCCAGCGGATTACATCACTTCCACGGAAATTCAATTTTGACTCTTGTCGCTCTCAGTCGACCGCTGGGACCGGCAGTATTTACCCACCTTGTTTTTTCTCTCCGATTTATTTTCAGAGGGGACCGGTGCCCATTCATGAAGTTGGTGGCGTGTTTTCTCATTCTCGTAGGGTCCTTCAGTGCTGGTCAAACACTGCTGAGTGAAGGTGGAGAGCTTGTATAATGAGCAGAGGAGTTAGAGGGTGATGACTCCGCCATTCAGAGCCCGAGCACAATCTGCTCTAGTGTTTCAGGCGAAGGCCCTCGAGTGCAGCCACACAAATCCTCTGTTACCTACTCTGTTTTAAAACCTTGTTTCATTCATGTTAGCAGCTCATAAATGGCCGCCCACCGCCTCAGCAAAAACAAGCTGAGGCCCTTCAGTTTCATAAGATGCAATCTGCTGCGAGCCCTGATCACCTCTCTGGGTTTCTCTAATCGAGGCTTTAGTTTGATAGGAGGTGAAACTCATTGAACATGTTCCTGTCAGGAACGTGATCAGACCTTTTTATACACTTTCATGATGTGATGTGTTTTCCTTTTTATTACACCGTGACTGCACACTTCTTGGTTTATTGGTAGTGCAATATAAATGTGCATGGATCAGCAGTTAAAAGGGGTCTACTGCCCACAGGCTCAGGGGCCCGAGAGGGTCAGCGGGGCCCCCGAGTCCCGAGCCTCTGTGTGAACTGGATGTTATTAACATTTCTGGTCTCAGTCAATAACGGAGCCTCAGAAAAATGAAGCGAGAGGCAAAAATCTGTCCACAGATGTCACAAAGTGTCGTCACGACAGCTTCACAGAGTTGAACTGACTCCATTTCTGCTGCAACGTGACGCCACGCGGCGAGTTGATGCCTGGACCAGTCCAATACGTTTCTGCTGTTTAGCTCTCCGTCAGGACGACAGATAACTTTCCAGAGTTGTAAAATCCTGTTGTGAGTGTTACAGACTGTGTTAGTGATGTTTTTTTTGTAGAACATTTAAGCTGTACTCATGTCTTATGGTACCAACCATTCAGCCTACCAGAGTCTCAGATATCAGGGAATTCTGACAGCTGTGATACTGTCAACAAACTAAATGTAGTCTGATATTAGCGTTATTAATTGGCAAATTAAAATAGCTAAATAAAGAGGAGCTATGTGGAATATGTGACATGATAAATACAAATATAGCTCCTTGTATCACTTCATCTCTCTGGATACAAAACAAACACTAGTTTGTTGACATCCTGCTAGCTAGCTGCTTTGTCGTCCATCTCTTTGCTTAAAGCCATTTAAATGTTCTTTGTTTCTGGCTCAACAATTCTCAGATGGAACAAAGAAATCCCTTCACTTTACATTACTTTTTGAATTGAGAGCAAGTTTTTTTTTTTTCAGAAATGGTGATGCAAAACTTGAAATTTATTGTGCAACACTTTTTTTGGCAAGCTAACAACAATTAGCAGCACACTAAACCACACAAATGAACAACAAATTGTCTTTAGACAGATGCAGACGTTGATCCACAACGAAAGGTTGTCAAAACAATTAAAACCTCAGGTCAGGTAGTATGATTCTTTCTTGTATATTTATATTTATTTATTTTATACATTAAGTATTTATTATTTCTTTCATTTTAAAACACATTCTGCCAGATTGTCTAGAAAAGCTGGTCTGTGGTTTTGTAATTTTCCCACCAACTGTAAATGACTCCATTCACATTAGAGAAGAAGGCATCGTAGATCATACTGCCTTGTTTATGTTGCTGTTAAAGTATTGCTCTGTTTTTTTATCCTCCCTCTCACTCCTGAAACTCCTCTCACTCCTGCTTCAGTGACGTAAAAACAAAAATACGTCAAATTTTACTTTTGCGTCTCAGTTGTTTTTTTCCCTCCCCTCCTCTTTCCCTTCTGCATCTTTGCCTCGCTTCCAGAGGAACTGCTTTTTCTTTAAAAAAAAAAAAAGGTCTTATGAGTGAAAAGGATGTTACCTCATTAAAGAAGAGGCCATAAATCTGTCTCCCTCCTCAGCAGCGCCGCTCCACATCTGGCCGTTTGCTGCAGCCACTCATTGTTGCTCATTCTCGCTGAGCCCCGGATGGGATTTATGGTTCATTCTGCTCGTGTCACATGTTGTTTAGTCCTGCTTCCCTATCAGCGATCCCATGCCGGTACCGTCCCGTCTGATGTTTGGGATTCTTGCCAAAGCGCAATGCTCTCTGCATCAAGATAGCGTTTAAGTCTAGTCCAGTGAAGTGTGCTTACTGTGGCTGTGGAGCTGCAGGTGTTAACTGCTGAGATAACCAGGACGCAACCTGGATGAATAATGTTCAAATTAAAACTGAAATGTGATTTCAATCATCAGGTAATAATACAACTCCATTTTTCATATTGTTTATATAAAGTTTGTTGATATATCATGTGGAAACGTACATTTACAAAACCACTGCCATTATTTATCATATCAGTACAAATATATATATATATATATATATATATATATATATATATATATATATATGTATATGGTCCCCCTCATGGATTTACTTTCAGCTGTTTAGGTTAAAGTTAGCTTGAATGACTTTATTTTAACACTGTTTATTGTATTTTGCTCATCTAACAGCGTCTGAAACCACCTTTCCGACAACAGAATCCGGCTCACAGTTTCCATTCAGTTTCCATAACGTACAGTCTGATAATCACGCCTTCGGTCAGTGAACGTCGGCTGGATTTGAGCTTCTCCCTCAAACTCTAGTTTTTAATTCTTCACACGTCCTTATTCGAGTGCTACAACATGAATTCCTTCGTACAAGTTAGCATCCACATTTTGGATCATGTGGGCAGCAGCCGACTGAATGCACGAGCGTGTCGTCACAAGAAAAGTGGCACCATCATCATCATTATTTCACCATGCGACTTTAAGACCTCTCGTGGCTGAAGTCACAACCCGGAGCAGAGGAGGAAGCTCGACTGACAGTCAACGCTGGTTTCTTTCAACCACGACGACGATCGTTCGCTAACCCGTAACCACGTGGTTACTATTGTTAGCGTGACGTCGTAGGTCCCCTAACTTTATCGAAGAAGTATATTAAACCCAAACCAAAAGGTTCGACTATCCCTAATCAGGTCGTGTTTGTGCCTGAATCAACCAACGGTGACTGTCGAGGGCATCAAACCAGAAAACGTGCTCTGGAGGGCAGTTACAATAATAACATATTATAATAACCTATTTTAACTTGGAGGACTTGAATGTAAAGTTTATCAAACACAATGTCTCCCCAACAACCTCCTTATAACCCTTCACAAACATCCTCTGACTCACATTCGGTCTGTGATAAACAAATAATACAACTTAATAAACTTTATAGAATCGGGTGTAGTCCGGCTGCTGTATGGCCTCATACTTCCCCACCTTTTCTTTCTCTCTCTCTTTACTTCTTCATGGCTGAACGTGGGCGAGTCTTCTGGGCAGACGGGCCTCCGCTCCCTTCTCCCACGGTCTCTCACAGCCAATAGATCAGTGTAAAAGCGAACCTGTGACGTCGGGTCATGATATACTGTGACTTGACTTTGAGTGTGTGTACAGGTCGGAATCTCTCTGTACGTGAAGACAGAAGCACTGAGGTTGTAGGCCGACACACAACGCCAGACGCTTCCAATTACATCTCGGTATCTGTCAGGGGCCTCCGAGCTTTGCCCTTTATGAAAACAACCAGCGGCGCAAGAGCACGCAAGGCCGTTTACAGCTTTTCACGCTGGTCCAGGAGCCGATCGAGCCTCGGCTATTATTCAGTTACTATGAGCCAGCACAGCGAATGTTTTGAAGTTTTAATTTGGAGGAAGGTAATTTCCCCAATGACAAGGTTTGATGTAGTTACAAGCTTTTCTTGTTGTTTTCTCTGGTTTCAGGGTTCCTACAAAGCCTTGAAAGTTTGGAAAATGCTTAATTTTAATGCTTAATATGTTTTCAAGGTTAGGAATATGCTTGAATTTGAATATGCTCCTTGAAAAATGCTTGAATTTTCAACATAAAACGGTGTTTCATCCACTCACTCGCTCATGTAAAACAAAATATTGTAATATTTTAAATGAAACGATCCCGTCGTCTTATTTGTTTGTTGTCTCCTGGCGTCTCAGCAAGAATTAAATAATGAGATCAGAACATACAATTAAAGTTAATATGAAACAAACAAAGTGACAACAAACATTGATCGCTGTGAGTATGAAGAAATCCTGGAAACTGTATTCTTCGCTGATTGCATTTATAGTAACGAGATGTGATGATAAAGGCTTTGAGAGTCTGGACAGTCTTGGTTTAGGTACCTTGAAAGTGCTTGAATTGTACTCTTAAATAGCTGTACGAACCCTGTAGTTTGTGTGTTATCAAAAGCCACATTCAGACGGGATAGTGCTGAAATACTGAAAGCATAATCACCACTTAAAGAGATCTGTACTGGAGGCCTTTTATCTGAGGAGGAGTTTCTCTCTAAAATAAAGTGATTTTCTTACCTTTATTACAGAGAACACCTAGCGGGGAGATCAAATGTACAAAATTTGCAATCGTTATTATTTGAATTTGTTTCTTTGGGGATTTGGACCTCAGTATTGTTAAAATACTACGTCCCTGGTTGTACTTCTGTCCAGGAATACGTGTTGTGCATAACTTTGTATTATGTATGTTGTGCTGTTCTTCATCGTGTCTTTCAGCTTCCTCTGGTTTATTACATTAAATGGGAACATTATTATGTTGTATGTTAGATAAAGTACATGATCCCGTAAAAATAAATATAAATCATACCAAATATGACAATCATAACATGACATCAGTTTGTGATTTTGTAATCCACAAATTGCTTTGTATGACATATATATGACATCACACAACCTTGATCTTTTGACATTTGTACCTTTTTTTATCACTATATTTACTTTTTCTCATAGCAACATGTTCTCAGAAGCGTTGCCTCTGCTTTGCACATGTCCTGTAAAAAATGCAATATTTTGGATCACATCCCATTAAAAGTGACATCAGCCATCAATTAAAGTTACATTTCCTGAGAAGCATCAAAACCTGATGTTTGCAATTAAACTTTGAGTTGTGTTGAGCTTCAAAACAGCAGCTGTGACATTTTCTGTGTTTTTAGTGAAGCACCTCCTTCGTCTTCTGTTGAGTGGATTTAAATTAGTGGTGAGTTCTACGTTTCCCTTTTTCTATCAGCATATTTATAATTTCCTGACAGGCCTGAATTTGATTTGTCTTGTACTATTTTATTTCTTCAGCAGAATTATCTTGTCCTTTATATTAGCTGTCATTGTAATAACATTCAGCTTGACAGACTGTATTTAAAAGCAGGCAGAACACAATTACATTTTATGAACCCCTGACATATATTTGTTTTTAAACCACAGTCATTTCATCAGACTATTTGGGGTATTTGGATGCATTCTGGTTGTTTTATCAACTCATCTGGATTAAAGTTTTTACTCAAAGTCAGTGAAGCAGCTCTAGATTTTATCTTTGTGACATCAAAAAGCTTCTTGTCTCTGCATCAAGTGGCTCACTTTCTACGGATATTATTATTTGGTCAACATAACTTTGGTTTCTGAGACTGACAGGAAACATGTGGAGAGATAAGGGGGGGCTGTGGCCATGTAGCTCCCCGGTTCACCGGACGAACCAGAATCTTTTTGAGGAAGTGAAATGATTATTATATTATTCTGATCCGGACTGCACCAGTCGGGTGGTGGAGCTGCTGGGTGGTAGAAAGGTAGAAAGCAGCGTAAAACACGACGGTGTGCTTTGGAAAGTGTAATGTTTATCATGTTCTTTTCATTTTTATTTTTAGTAATACTCGTGGCATCGCTCTTGTTGTTCACTGCAGATTTGTGAAATATATTGACAAACACAGGACATCATATTGACGGTCACTACAGGAGGAATCCAAATGAGTCTGATGATATAGTGCCACAGCAGGTGGCAACGCTTCAATTCATGACAGGATTCCTCTCGAACCAATGACGTCCCCTGTACTCTCATCATCTCGCTCCTCTTTACTGTCAAAACTCTCAAAAAAGGCAAAGAAAACATGCCAACTGCACACACGTTAAAATGTTGCTGGTTGCTAAGTAAACAAGCTAAGATGCTAATGTTACATAGTGAATATGCTAACCTGCTGAACGGTAAATATCCAGAGTAAAAATGATAAAAGCTCAGTCTGAGATGTCCTAAAATGGCTTCCCAACAGAGTAAAGATCTATTCTGTCTCTCTCTGTCCATTCAACATGTTAGTTTTCTGGTGTGGCGGCTAACGTGACCATTGTTAGTAAATCAGCAAAACATGCATGAAGTCTGGTCTGGGCCTTTAATCACCTGTAACAGAGCCCCTTTACCCACAGTGCTGCAGGAATGAGCTCCTCGCTGGATGTAGCTTTAATTACATCACACAGCGAGCAGCACCTCCAGTTCAAACAGCCCACGCTCGTCCTGTCAGCTGCAGCATCAGCTGAGTCTCGGCCGCCGCGACGCTCCGCAGCTTCAAAGCTGCTGCTCGTCTGGCTCACGCCAAAACCAGTTACAGTGGTGGAGAGCAGACCGCCACCGCACAAAGGAAGCTTTGCTTTAATGTTATCAGAGACTGATCCACGTCTGTACTGAGCTGTAATGATGCCGTATTTCCCTGCCTGTCTGACAACGGCCTTATGGCTTTTATAAACGGACCCTAATACAACTATACACCATTAGAGAGCCACTTTTATTACGTTTCCAGCCCTGCAGAAGCCCATTCATCTCCTGCGAGATGGATTGCTCTTGTTTTTTGTGATCATCAAGATGAATGAGTTTATGTTTCCCTCTGGCGATTGGGGAAGTGGGGGTGGGGGGGTGAGCATCTCTGAATCAGGAGGGCACAAAATACAGTTACGCATACAATTTTATCTATTTGTTAAAAAAACATTTAATCCCATATCCAAAAGGGTGCTTGATTCTTACGTGTTTTTGTTTGGTCATTTCTGAAGTTTGTGCTGTGTTCAAAGTTTCTGAGCAGTTATATGAGGTGAAGATGACTCTCAATATAAACCAATATAAATCTAAACACTTGTGACTTACTTCCTTGTACTTATTTTGGCATGCAAGATTGTGACTATTGTCAAATTTAACATGACATATAAAGGATCATCTGAAGTATAAAAGGACACACAGAGGAATATGGACCTCTTGAGCACCAGAACTTTAACTTTAGTAGATTCACAGTTCTTAAATAATGTTGCACAAACACAAATCAGTTGAAGCCATATCAAGTCGCAGAGAGAAATATCCAAATATCACGTGATCTTCTGCATCATTTTGTAAAACTTTATAATTCAACTCGACATGTTGAAGCTCCGGAGATCTTTCCAGATTACATTATTGTTAAGATCCTTTCTTACTTTCAGGCTGTAACGGATGGACACATCCTCATCTTCAGTCTGTGCTCTGACAGTGAAAGTGTTTCTGTGTAACGCTCCCTGGGACATCTGAGGACACGCTGACAGTTACGGCACTGGGCTCTTTATCCACAGCAGTAAGTAACGACTCCGTCTCCTGCGACCAGAGACTCTTTATCAGGACCCAAGCAGCCGCTTTGTGTTGTTCGCTGTGTTTATTTGAAACGGAGTTGTAAAAGATGGTCTAAACCGTCCTGGTGCGGGGTCAGACTGCTGCCGAGGCTTTGATGAACTGTAATGCAGCGCCCCCCTACACCGCCACCCCCCCATCCCCCCCCCCCATCCCCATCCCCATTCGTAAACCCCCTCAACCACCCAGAACCCCAAATCTAAATGGGGGGCTTTGATGTGGCTGGTTGGTGCCTGTTGTTATTGTTTGTATCAGGGCTTATCACTGGCGACCCCCCCACCCCACCTTACCCCCATCCTGGCCACAACCACACACACACACACACACACACACACCATGGTGGTGCATCGTAAAGGTTGTAAAAGGTTGAGACGTGGTATCATTTATGTGCTTCTTATTGCAGACAGACTTTTCTTTTATTCCAAAGCTGATCTTCTTCTTCTCTTCTCTTTTCTTCTTCTTCTTCTCTTCTCTTTTCTTCTTCTCTTCTCTTTTCTTCTTCTTCTCCTCTCCTCAGTATAGCCAGGCTCTCCCTGATAAGGATGATGGATGGGGCAGAACTCTGGCTCCAGCCAAGCCCGGCAGCTTCCTGGGAGCTGAGAGATACTGAGGGGGAGGTGGTGCGGTGTGTGTTCGGCCGGGGCGGGGGGAGGTACTGATGGGGGGGGGGGCTGCTTACCAGCACTCTGCGCTGCCCACCGGACTGCCAAATAAAAGAAAACTATGAAGGCTGCGTCACTCCACTTGTTCCAGATCTTTGCTGTAGTTTCAGTTTGAAAACCAACCATGCCTTCAGTTTTATAAGATTTATCGGGGTGGGGGGGGGTCATGTAATCTTCTCTAAGAAGCTGTAAAAGTCACCTGATTTGGAGGAAATCAAGCATCTTGTGTCTGTCTGAATAAACTGCTATCATGTAAGGCCATTTCCACACAGGCAACAAATCAGGAACACGTTTTAGTTTGACGGCGACAGAAAGGCCTCATCACTACATCGCATTAAAAACATTTTAATGCTTTACATCCTAGAGTTGCATATCCACCTGCATATTTAAAAAAAATAATCTAACTACAACTTGCCCTCAGAGTCAAGTGAACAGCCAACATGTGCAAGTAGATGAATTCAATGTGTCCCCTTAATTTCTACGTAAAAAAGATGTTGTGCACGCCGTGACCTACAGAAGCACCATCAGGTCACATCCCTTGCTTGTGGAAACTTATCTGACCGAGAGAAGAAAGAGGTCCGGTCTCTGCAGCGGCGCTCTATCTCCTACTGTAACTGTGGCGTGTAACCTCCCGGCCACACTGCGCCGTCCTGCTGGAAAACTGCGATTACGTTAATGATTTGTTTGGGTTTCAGGAAGACAGAGGGGAGAAGTCAAGCAAATATATTGTTAAACGAAAAGCCTAATCCGTGTTTACGTCCCAAGCAAAGACAGGCATTTGCTTTAATTATGAATCAGGCGAGATAATGTTTCCCACAGATTTGCTTTTTTTTAAATAAATGTTGACCAGTTTCCTGCAGCTCTCTCTGCGCCGCCAGGATTAAGGGTGTAAAGTCCTGCTGCTATCTGGGTGCAATCAGAAACATGGACAGGGAGGGAGGCCAGAAACTGCAGCCTTAAATAAGATCTGTTATGAGGAGTGTGTGTCCTCGTGCCTCGGTCTTTGTTGTATACACACCTCAGCTCTGTCACACCTCTGATACACCCCGAGATACAGCCAAGGGACAACTTTTATTTCCCAGAATTCCTCCATTCCCCCATAAGGTGTGCGCTCACAGCTCACGGTGATGATTTAGGGGTGTTTATCTGTGCTCGCTTAAACATTTACTTTTCAGCACAAGGTGAAGCCGAGAAGAAAAATGTCTCTCTGCGGGGTTCAACGCCGCCCCCCCCCCCCCCCCCCCCCCCCCCCCCCCACTGACATTTACAAGACAAGCAACCTGCGATGGCACCCAAGGAATCATGGGATACATATTAGGGCAGTCGAAGCATCCGAGGGCGTGCGAGTATATTTAGTAAGGTCACTCGCGGAAGTACATCGCGTTTCGGTTTGATTGCTACATGGCGTCTGGGAGGCGTCTCCATTTTTCATCGCAACACATTGTTTTGATCCAGTTCCTCTTTTTAATGACCCATAATCCTTTACTGTAAAACGGCTGGACGGAGATCCAAAGACCCCTGCTGAGTGACTTATTATCAGTTTATGCTTTAGGATGGAGAGTAAATAAATGAACATTTCTCTGCACGCCCTCAACCTTCACCTTTGTATGCTCTTCTTCTGAGATTCTTTACTCCTTCGTGGCCGTTTTATTGCATCTTTTTTTTTCTACTTTAAATTTTATTGCCTCACTCCCCCTCATATGCCCCCCCCCCTCACCTTTTTGCTCCACTCGACCCCCTGTGTTAAGCCTTGATAATATGCAACACCTTGAACTTTTTAAGAGGCTGCAGTTTCAGAGAAATGACTCCAGAGACGCTGCTGGATGTTAAGCACAGAGGTGTTTCTGGGTGAGGGGACCCCCGGTTTTCTTTGACTCCTTTCAGGATCAGGTCAGTGGAGGGGATGGAGTCGCAGGTGGGGCCAGATCAGGGTCAGAAACGTAATTAAGTCTCAGCACTTATCAGATGTTTTGGTTTAATGGAGTAAAAAGTAAAGTTTGACACATTTTCTAGACACAAAAACCTGAAATAACTTTCAGGTTTTAGTTCATGTTATGGGGTGGGGGGGGGGGGGGGGGGGGGGGGCACTAATGGGGGATTTAGCTGAGAGACATTAAGACATGTGGAGGAAAAAGGTCGAGGATGATTAGTGACCGGCTTAATGGTATAATGTCGCCTCTATTTCAGTGTGTGTGTGTGTGTGTGTGTGTGTGTGTGTGTGTGTGTGTGTGTGTGTCCTGGGGGAACGCAGTGTGTGTGTGTGTGTGTGTGTGTCCTGGGGGAACGCAGTGTGTGTGTGTGTGTGTGTGTGTCCTGGGGGAACGCAGTGTGTGCATGTGCAGCAGTGCATCAATCGCTAACTCCAATTCGTACATATCTTATAATGGTTCTTTTGTTTGTTTTAAGGATTATGGTTATTTATGTAAGTTTATGTTTTTGAAAAGAAAAAAAAAATCTATGCTTGCAGCTCTGTGAAGAAAACTAATTTGCACATGTGTAATATACATGTTTTAATATGTTTTCAAAGAAACGTAATGTTTCTGAGATTACACTTTAATGTATCTGCCACATTGCAAAATGCTGACTGACATCACCAACGCTGCACTACCGTCATTGGAAAAGACACTGAACATAATCCAGGTGACATTACGTTTCCCTCAAAGCGTATTTGGCAAAATAAATAAGAAATATATCAATCATAATTTCCAGCAGACAAGGCTGCGTGTAACTTTACTTTGAAGTAAAATAAAAAACATGGAGACTTGTTGCCGTCTGAGCCGCCTGCTGACTCTGCTTCCCGGTTGGATCAGCTGGAGACACATTACGTTTACAGCTTGCAGCTAATCTGGTTAAGAGCGGTTTGGACAATCAGACTGCAGTCCTCTCTGAGTGCATCTTGAGGGCATGAGCAGCCATATTGGTAACATATATCTGATTACACTGCAATCAAAACGACAATATTGGGCCCATAATTGATGAACTGAAATATCCCTCCAGCCCTTCCTCCTTAACTGTCAGTGCCAGGCTTCGTCTGTGTGTGTGTGTGTGTGAACAGTGACAGACATGGCGTCCGCTGACAGCCCGGCTTGGTCTTATCTGCACTGCAGGAGTGACGTTAGAGAACCAGGAGGGGGGGGGGGGGGGGGGGGGGTAGAGGAGTGTGTGTGTGTGTGTTTGTCTTTTCAACACACACTTGTCACAGTGTTCCTCACTTTTATTTCTCCTTTTCCCGGCCATGACCGCCGACACCGATCTTTACTGTTGGTTGCATCTCATGTTGTGTCCACTTACTGCGAGTAAACAACGTCAGCTGACGGCTAAAACAGAGATGGAAAAGAAAAAAGGACAGATATTTGTTATAATAAACAATAAATGTGTCAAACACAAAACCTACACACATACAAGAAGTCTCCTGTTTACCTGTTGCCTTCTCATCAGTACGACAATATCACTCATCGAAAACCCAAAAGTATGCCCCCCTTCTCATGGGACGAGGAGCGAGCAGAGATGGTGGAGAGGCTGAATGGGATGAGGGTTGGAGGAGGTGATTTGAGACGGAGAGATGACAAGAGGTGGAGAGAGGAGGAGGGAGCAGAGTGAGGAGAGAAGATGAGGTAAGAGAGTCGTGGGAAAGAGACGAGAGAGAGAGTGAAACTATACGAATCTGTACATCTGCGACCTCTGTGGGCCTCTTCAGGTGACCAGGTGGGATTACAACTACAACGTCTCACCCTCTTTGCACATGGGACAAGTTAGTCTCCACCTAACCACACTGCGTCTGAAAACGGAGAATATTAAGTAAACAAAGTCTTACTCAGGATACAAACCTCAGTCTAAAGACCTGTGTTTGGCCCATTCGTCCACCACAACGTCCAACCTATAAGGTCTTTGTGGCAGAAGACTCTGAAGACTAACTCCTCCATAAACCACCTTCAGCCCGTCTGCATCCCCTCCAGCTACCATGACACATTTCACAAGAACTACAAGAACTCTGGAAGCGACAGACTGTCAAAGGCAGCTCACGACACAGACGCCAGGGACAGTCAGCATAATGCATATGATGCCCAACACGTGGTTGTTGTGTTCTCACAGGAATGTCTTTGGAAAATCTCTTCGATATGAATGATTCTGCAGAACCTCAGATTACATACAATCACATTTTAAAATTCAACAATATCTGCACATGGCAGCTATGTTGTGGTTAAAGTTAGGGGAATATTGCGGTCATAGCAAATAAATTATGGTTTGGGTGAAAAAGGCAAGTAAAACAGTTGTGGTTACAGTTAATAAAAAGGGGAATGTTATTGGCTACACCCCCATCCACCCCCCGACCTCCACACCCTTTGCTTTCTGCCTTGCTACATTACTTCCTGCATTAGTACTGAACGGTGACATTGGACGTAAATCGTTCAACATGAACGTAATTCCTTTTCTTTGAGCGACATCATCAGGTCCGATTTCTTCTTTGGTTTATGATCAAATGACTGCAAAACTAATGACGTTCCCATTAGCCTCAGATGCACTTTACATTTAGTGCTAATTAGATGTTAGCATGCTGGTGAACATGGTTACACCTGCTAAACATTGTCGCTGTGAGCATGTTAGCATGCTGATGTTAGCACTTAGCTCACAGCCCCACAGAACGTGTTGGCATGCTGATGTTAGCACTTAGCTCACAGCCTCACAGTGCGTGTTAGCCTGCTGATGTTAGCACTTAGCTCACAGCCTCACAGTGCATGTTAGCATGCTGATGTTAGCACTTAGCTCACAGCCTCACAGAACGTGTTAGCATGCTGATGTTAGCACTTAGCTCACAGCCTCACAGTGCGTGTTAGCATGCTGATGTTAGCACTTAGCTCACAGCCTCTCAGTGCATGTTAGCATGCTGATGTTAGCACTTAGCTCACAGCCTCACAGAGTGTGTTAGCATGCTGATGTTAGCACTTAGCTCACAGCCTCACAGAGTGTGTTAGCATGCTGATGTTAGCACTTAGCTCACAGCCTCACAGAGTGTGTTAGCATGCTGATGTTAGCACTTAGCTCACAGCCCCACAGAGCGTGTTGGCATGCTGATGTTAGCACTTAGCTCACAGCCCCACAGAGCGTGTTAGCATGGCTGTAGACACTTCTTCTATTCATTTTGTACTTTTACTGAGCTGCTCCCAATGTCCCCTCATTATATCACTGTCATGGATTGGATCCACGATGATAACATGCACTTAATGTTTAGAGTAAATGATTGGAAATAAGGGAGTGAGATGTCAGAAAATAAAGAGTTGTGAAAGAATAAGAAAAACAGCAAGTCGAGGAGATAAGTCAGCGGCAAGACAACGCTGCTGTCATGGCTGCCAGCCGTTTTCCAACAAAGTCATTGGTCAAAGTGAAAAAGACCAAACGTCTCCTCCAATCATTCTATTAGTCTTCCTGACCTGAAAAACCGTTTTTACAAGAGGACAACAAACATATCAAAAAGGTAGAAACACATGAAACACAGCAGCCAGACGAGCTCATCACAGTCTGTTAATAGAAAGAGAGCAGCAGCCACTTGTTCCTGTTTGTTTCAGCTTCATGCTGCTTGTCTGATGGGACGCACATCAAAGAGAAGACGGACGTCTGAGACACATTGTTTTTGGTTTTTCTTTCATTTTTCTTTCATTTTTTTCCTGCGCTCTCTATCTCCGTAACTCGGGGGAACATGGAAGCTGTGTGACCCTGGATGATTTATCAAGACATTTCTCTTTTTTTTTTTTCTTCTGCTTCTTTCTCTCCAGTTTGAAGTAAATGACTGGTATGTGGAGAGACTCTGGAGAGCCCACGGCCCCCCTCGCGGGCTATTAGGCCTCCCTCCGCCTCCCCCTGTGGAGAAAGGGAGATAAGGGAAAATTGAAAATGAAGAGGAAAGAGAAGGAGAGAGAGACGTCGCTGCATCCACAGGCAGACCTCTTGTTCTCCTCCACTATCTCTCTCTCTCTCCCTCCTTTGAGCTTGATTAGCCGCCAGGCTTAAGAGGCTTGTTATCAACCTTGGAGACGATGGAAGTTCATCGGCCACAGGACTTGACTGATGGAGACGGGGATGGAGGCTTTCTCTGAGTGTGTGTGTGTGGAGGAAGTGGCGTATATCTTTTTGACTGATGTGGAGTCACCGTAGAATGCGGTCAGTTCATTCGTATCCGGGGCCGCGGGGACTCCAACAAGTCTGCTGGCTGGTTCTCATTCGGGTCACATGACTCGTCTAAGTGCTGCACACAGACCCGTCCTTCGCTCAGGGTCAGCCCGACCCCCAAAACCTTCTTCTTTTCAACACAGAACAATGAAATGAAAGTGTAGAATCTGATCAGTATCGAAGGTGTGGGTCAGATATGACAAAAGAAAGTTCACAACAGACACAAACGTTCTACTTTCAGGGTACAAGAGCCCATTTATTGAATCCCCCTTGGGGATCAGTGAAGCGTTATTTTATCTTATCTCATCCATAGGAGGGCAGTAACAACAAGTCCTCACACCTGAACAACAGAATAGGTCATTTCTCAGTGCTTTCCATTACAAAATGTTTCATGAAGTGTTGATGCAACTAAAGCTGCTTGTTTGAGGGAAACTCCACCGACTTTACACATGAAAGTCTGTTTACGGGTCTTGCGGCTCCAGAGGTAAAATCTGCAAAATCTAATAACTAATCACTTGAGTCAGCGTCGGTCGGGGCTGAAGACTAGTGAGCCGACCAGACCTCTGTATCTCTGCTGCAGGCTAGAGGCTCCAGGCTAGTAGCATAGCACTAGCCTCAATCAATACAATACTTAAGTTAACAACTGTAAGTTGTTAAATGATTAGCACCGCAAAGTCGGTCCTGATTCGTTGGAAAGGACTCCCAGAGCACCAGGAACTTAGCCGATTGTTCCTCCGGTAGAAATGCAAGTAAGATTCCTGAGTTACTGATATTAGTGCGTTGCATCTTTCTTTTCTGAAACTCCTCCTGTACCGCTAAGCAGAGACCAACACCACGAGTGAGCATGTCTGCAGTATCAACAGTGGCCACAGTTAATAAAGACAGCACAGCACCAGCTGTAGTCCTGCTTCATGGGCATTGTGTGGCACTCAAACACCATAAATGTTACCCTCACTTCACCAAACCCAGTGACCCGGTGAGTACGGCCTTTATCCGCTTCAGGTTGATGTCTTCGTGCTATACTGTTTACATTTACAGATTTAAAAAAAATACCCATTGCTGCTCAACACACTGTAGTAAAACCATTAATATTTGTCTCATTTGCATTTCTCCTCTAGTCTTTCTTTTCACCGTCTAGTACATGAAGTATTTTCTGAGCTGTCCTCGTCACAAGAGGACCTTGTTGGACCCTGTGAGGTACATGAACAGTGTCCTCTTTTGGACGTGTGGTGACAGAAAGTCTGGCTGAAGACCGATCGAAACAATACTGTGATTTCTATTCAACATATATTGGGCTAATGTCCGTACGCTGCCGTGAAGACGAGCGCTTCCTTGTCGTCTTATCAGAAGCTGTATCAGTTGCGGTCCACGACTTGATGAACATTGTCTCTTAGTGTTTCTCTGCCGGCTCTGGATGAGGCCTCAGAGGGCGACAGCACCGTGTAAACATTCCCAGCCCTCAGAATCCGTCTGTCTGCCAGCGGTGATGCATCTGTCCGGCCCGTTTGTTTACTGGCCGAAGAATGTTAAGAATATAGGCTTCAGTCTCTGTGTGTGTGTGTGTGTGTTTGTAATTTCAAGTCCATGTGACCGTGCACTTAAAATAGAGAGTGTGAGGAGGCCAGGGGGGCACATGGGTGGGGCGGGGTCACAAGTTTTGTTCCCCTTTGTATCGTCTTAATGTTTGTAATGATCCAATGGGATGTGGATCTGGTGAATATTGCACGGTGTTTAGTCTACCAATCACCACGGTGACAAAGAGTCTAGGTATGGGGGGAGTAGAGGTGGAGGCAGGGGGTGGGGGTCAGAGTAGTTAGTGGTGTTGTGGGTCAGGGAGGACTGCGCTGGAAAAAAAAATACACACATGTATAAAAATACATCCAACGAGCTGCAACAGAGGCGAATTCTCCTGTAATTTTAACATTTTCCCTTGTTTCTCACCACAGGAAGTGACGAATTTCAAATTAAGACGGAAACAACAACAAACCGTTTTCTTCAATAGCAACGACCGAGCGCTGTGCGTGAGTGTACCATGTGTAGTTTACTGAAAAGATATTGTAAGTTCAGATTTATATACACATCATGTCTTAACCTTTTAGACCTTTTTTATTACAAGTACCTGTTGCACGGCCGAAAACCTGCAGAACTTTATTCTAAATTCTGGTAAAGAAAATGAGGAAATGTGTTCAAAGTGATGCTCCAGACATACAAAACATGCTCTTGAATATTTTGCTCAGTTTTTGACCACCATTAACATCTTTAAGTGGTAGCTCTTGTGATGCCATGCACATCCCAGCCAATGGTTTCACACTGTTTCGCTGACTCGGGGATCCACTCTGTTATGGCCGAGACTTGAGACTCCCTGACCTGCGAAACAATAACTATAAATAAATCACTGACTTCTCCAGCTGGTCTGATCACATAAAACCTGAACAGACAGTTTATATCTATTTCTATCTCTCTAAAACGTTTTCGGGTCAATCCTCTCATCTCATCATCATCTTAACTCAAAACGTGGCTGATGATAACTTTCAGCGTTACATTGGCTGACGGTGTCAGAATATAAGCCGTCCAGGGTTAAAAGATGAACAGGAAGATCTCATATATTCTTAGTGCCGTTTTGAATTTCAGATTTCAGCTTGCCAGTTCAGTCACTTTTAAACCAATTAAAACACACAACATACAGATATGTATCTCACTGAGGAAGGAACTACTGCTGTTAGTGTTGACAATATCATGAGAAGCACGGCTAATTAGATGGCCATTTTTAGGCCAAATAAAGTAACTCCCTTTCCCCCCCCAAAAACTGAACACGCCTGTAAGGTCGCAGTCCGACACAACAGAGGGAACACGACATCCACTCAAGAGTTATGGATCTTATTCACCCTTTCAATGAACCTTGAGATGCACTTAGGGGTTGTTTCCAGCAGCCGTATATCAAAGCTAACAACAGTGCAGATCCTCTTCAGAGGAGCCTGGCAGGAGTTTAACTCCCAGTACTGCCCCCTAGTGGAGCTCCGAACTAATATCTGTTCTGCTGCGCTTCATCGTTGTTCCACTGACATTTATCATATTTTATATTGACGCTTGACTTGACAATGTTTGTGACTGAATGAATCGTTTAGTCAATAAAATGCCCAAAAAAACAGAAAAATGTCCAATTCAAAACCCAAATATATTCAATTTATAATTACATTAAAAAAGGAGCAAATCCTCACATTTGAGAATCTGGAATTATAAAATGTTCTTAAACAAATCAAATGAGAAAAATGAGACTGAAAAACATGCAGAGGGTTAACTTGGTTTATTGAGAACGAGGTGGGTGGGGGGGTGATTGGATTCAACAGAAGAAGAAGCTTCTGGAGACGAGTCCTCCGTCTTATGAGACTGCGTTGCTGTTGTTCGGCGTGTTCACCGAAGTGTTCGAGCCCTCTGCTATCTGAATGACAAGGTTCAGCAATCAAAGAATTTGTTGACCCTCCCTCCCCTTCACTCGACTCTCTCCTGCTGCCTCACCCCTCGTCCCTCTCCTCTCTCGTTTGTCTGCATGTGTCACAGATGGACACACAACTACGTGCACACAGGCCACAGGAACACATTTCAAGTAGAAGTAGTTTTATTTAACCAGGAAATGATCTCCGCCTGAAAGCACAGAAAGGCACTATTGTCACACAGGGCAACAGTATCATTATTAATTACATGAATTAGCAAGTATTTGCAGTTAAAGTGAGCGTTAAAGTCGCCCACATTATGTTTTCTGGAGTCGAGTGTTTCTCTGAAATGTTCAGTGCCAAAGTTTTTAACTTCTTCTTCTTCTTCTCTGATATTATTGTCACCTATGCAGTGATTTGGTGTGTGATACGTCCTCTGACTCATGGATCTGTTACTCAACCGTCCGTCCATATTTCATCGTCTCAACGGTACCAGAAACAAGACACCCCCATCAGCCCCCATCAGCGCAGCCCCCCCCGCGTTGTTTTAACGCAGTGTCGTCGGGCGTACAAAGTGAGACCGCTGTTTCCGTCCCATGCCTAAAATCACTCAAAACAATATTCTCTTTACACATCAAACACACGGCATCATGTTCAGCATTAACTGTGAAATGAAATAGTTAGTATGAGAGAGGGTTGTAGGACACGCTCCCCTTACTTTTCACTGCTGTGTATGATCATTACAGCACTGAATGGTGCTAACTGAGGAGCATTGATTATGTTGGTGTATTACAAAGCATAAGATTTGAAAATGGCAGAAATCCGGAGTAATCAGGAAACTATGTCTGTTTTTCAAGTGTGATTTTCCAGAACTTTTCATTCCAGAGGAAAGAAATGTGTTTGCTTGTGTTTTTGTAATGTGAGTGAACTGATCCTTCAGGCACTTTTTTACTGTTGCGACATTTCAATGCTGATGACAACCAGAGTGAATTAATTATTATTTTTGGGTTAACTTTAAGACATCGTGACTCACCAAGCGTAAAGACAACTACCACTCACACCTGAGCTCACACAAACCCTATGATTTTAATAGACACTGAGATCACGGAGGGATCAGATAACTTTTGCCCCTTTGCCCCCAACCCTAACCCTCCCCTTCACACACACACACACACACTCGCTGCACCTCTACCTATCCGTCTCTCACTATCAGCTGCTCCCTGCTGCCGTTGTTTTGAGAGGTCAGAGCTGTTTGTTTGCTCGGAGGCCCGTCGTCTGATAGTGTGTGTCGGACTACGCCTGCCCCTCCCGCCTCATCTTAACCTGAGCCGTTATCAGCCGACTCCCCGGCAACTCCAACCTTGTCTTTTAAAAGGAACACTTCCCCTGGAAATTATGGAGAGACTCAGCAGATAGACGGCGTCTCTATCTGTCATGGTGGAAACCTCAGGACGGACAGGATGACACTCAGAGGCCTCGGGCGGATTCCACGTTCTCCAGCTTCGGATCCATCTCAGGATGATTCCCTTATTAAGTACAATTAAAACTTGTTCTTTTCTGTTTCTACCAATTTTCACATAGATTTCTTTTTTAAAGAAGCAGAACAATCAAAGCTGGAGGATTTTATGTCCCCAAAGTTGTTGTGTTTTCTGCAGCAAGAGGACAAAACGGTCCTCTTGTGGTGAGCTGATCTGAAAATCTTTCCCTAAAATAAAGCCAAAGGAAAACTGTAAGTAAACAAGACGAAGGTCAACATGCTAACATGACAATGTTGACAACTTTAACATAACTGATGTTTGGCAAGTATAAGGTTTACCACGTTAGCATGCAAACATTTGCTAATTTGTGTTAAACACAAACTACGGCTGAGGATGGGAGTGTCATTGGTTTTGCAGGTATTTGGTCTAAAATCAAAGTGTTGGACAAATGTTGACCTGATGGTGGCGCTAGAGGAAAAGTCAGAGGATCACGAAAATTATTACAATTCATCCTGAGGGGAACATTAATATCTGCACCAAATTTCATGACAATCCATCCAATAGTAGTTGAGATATTTCAGTCAGGACCGAAGACCGACCACCATAGACCCACGCTGCAAGCATGGCTGAAGACACAAGGGACAAACTGCAAAACGGTTCTTTTTGAGTATAACAGAGTCATAAAAACCTTTGTTTCGGGTGCCAGTGCAGTGACAATATTACAACCTGTTTCAGAAATCAACCTGTTCCAAGAATGTTCTAGAAATGCTTGTTTACGTCCTGAAACTAAGGAGGTTAAAATAAGAGAATAAGGACAATCGATAACCAGGCACTGAAATCTTTCCAGGAGGTGACTGAATATCAAAACAATAGAAATAACTTTCTTCAGTTGTGGTCATTTATAATCAATAAAATAGGACACAAATCCATTCTGGGCTTTCAGAGACCTCCCTCACCTCAGCAGAGTCATCTGGAAGTGCAGCCGTCCGTGCGACCACAGCAGAAAGAAAAGAAAACTGTGATAAAATGACTCCCCCAACACTGGATCAAACCCAGCGGGGAGGGGAGTGCCAACCACCTGATTAAGCAACATGGAGGAAATGAGAGAAGCAAAAGGGTCCATTTTCTCCAGCAGTGGGAAGCAAAAGTCCAGAAGAAAGAATGGGAGGGGATGAACGGTGGAGGGGGGGTTGTAGGTGGGATAAGTGTACATATATGTGTGTGTGTGTGTGCGTGGGGGGGGGGGGGGGGGTGTTGGAGGGTGTGCAGGGTTAAAGTCACAGATTTTAAATCAGTTCTTTGGCCTTTAACGGGCGCAACAGAAGCCCAGTATGAGAGAGCAGAACAAAGAGGGCAGCAGTGGCCTCGACCAATTAACATTCCTGCAGCCTTTATGAGCCGCCTGGACCCGCCCCTTCACTCACACCTAGTAAAAGTCACAAACATCAATTCTTGCAAACCATAACTGTCATTATAATCCCATTAAAAACAACCCACTGAGCAATTTACAGTGAACACCAGGGCCAAGTGTGCCAGGAGAGGGGAGGGATCGCCTCCGCTGGAACGCAAACCGGACTAAACAAATGGGAAAGTTTATTGGGAGTAATTTGACAAAATATGACATGATAGTGACTCCGGGAGTTTACCGTGCAAACGGAGCAACAGAGGTGAAATCTCTTCTCCTCAATCCTCTTTTACATTTAATGGGTCCTGGCAAACATCGAGCTGACCACGCAGGACAGATGTTGTCATTTAAAGCTGCATCAATCACTTTTTGGCCACTAGAGGGCGAGAAAACACCAAAACAGGCTGATGAATAAACAGCCACCACTTATAAAGTTGTTAATCCTGATGAGTCCAGTACTCTGGTTTGGTCTCCACCAACTCCTGACAAACATCTGGCTCTTTCGCTGCTAAATCAGCTAACTTTGTCTGTCTGTTGTTTTGGACGTGTCGGTGGCTGAAACTCTGATTTTAGAACCAAAACAATGTGCTGAAAGTGGCTAAAAAGCTTAGTGGGGCTTTTCTGAGTTGTAAGATGTTGTAAGAAACTCGTCACATTAGCATTCAACTCAAAGCACAGGTGAGTCTAAGCAGCTTACACCTGAAACTGACATGATATTAAGTTTTCCACCAAGATAAGAAAAACATGAAGTATAACTACTCCTGTCAGGTCAAAATTATGAGATAATAATTCAAATGTTTAGTGAGCCGAGAGTCAAGTCAGTAAGTCAAACTTCAAACTCTGACTTCATCAGTTTGTCATAGTAAATTAAATGTTCTGACTTAGCATTACTATTTCCATTTTCATCATCATAACATTTCAAATGCATTTCTTTTCTCTTTCCTGGCAGAAATGAGCTGAGTCAGGAAGATCCTGTAACGGCCACCATACAGAGGGTGGACCAAATAACAGGAACAGCATATTGTTGGTATAATAAACAGCCCTGCAACAATTCATTTACCTTTGCAGTTTAAGTCATATCCGCTTATTTTCAGTTGGGGCTTGATTGAGACATGATTCAGTGTGTTCCTCAACTCTTCTTGTGATTTACAGTGGGTGGACAAAATAACAGGAACATGGCATCAAAAAGCTATAAATGTTAAGGTAACTATCGGTGTCCATAAGTTCCAAATAATTTAAGTAAAAAAAATAAAAAAGTAAGTAATGAATTAAGAATTATGTAATTTTGGTACTAATTCTAGAGAAAACAGGAATTCCCCAGAAAGAAAAGCTCCATTTAAACCAAACTAAATATTTATGTGTGTGTTCATTTTATTCTCTACATATATTGCATTGTATGTAGACACATTTCACGTTTTTCTTTAATTGAATGTCTCTATTTTACCTTTAATTAGCACAGAATTGCATAAGTGGGAAATGTGTTAGCACTAAATGAGAGTACAGAAGAATGTTTTAATGTTTTAAAGCAACTCTCAGAGGTAGAACGAGGGCAGATGTTCACATCAGTCTGACACGCTCAGCTTCGTTTCTTGTGTTGGAATTAATTATATTGTGTTGTGGTTTTGTTTCCCGTGAGGTGAGACATGACTTGGTCTGATCCACCGTGACCCCACATGACCTCAACGTTACCGGCTCATTGTGAAGTGTGTGGCTCCCTCTAGCCGACGCGTTGGGTTTCACACTCGTATCTAAACTTCATGTGTGTTTTCTGTGCAGTACGCCCTTTGTGTATTAAACATTTGTTAATTCACTTATAGATTCATGTATTTTCTTCTCCTAACAACATGCTGCATGAATGTACAGAGAAATAGTAGCATACAATATTCATTTAATTCAGTCTATTGATAATAAATCAATAATTAATGAAAGTCAGACATGAACAAAAAACATAAATATATAGTATATATAAGTATATATGTAATATATATTATATAAGTAAATGTGCATATATACAAAGCAAAAATATATTGCTGCACTCTGTATTTCTATGTAACAATCATTTAATCTCATTTTAATTGCTAGATGTCAGTTTGGTAAATTGTATAATAATAAAAAACTAAAACAATACGAGCTTATACAACATCTATAAAGCAGGTGTGTGATTATTGCAGAACCCAAAATGAAAACTGAATTCATTAGTTAATAAATGCTCATCGGGAACAGTTGCCTGGACAGTTACTTCTCCATGAAAGAGTTTTAGTCTGGAGGGAAATGAAAAGTGAACATGACCCACGTTAATAATGATGTTTTTTCGTTTTACAGGCTCACAGTTTTCAGGCGGCGACATGCGCTCTTCGGTCTTCAGAGTAGTTAAAACATGTTGGTAACAGCCGCAGCAGGTGGTGGTTTATTGAACTACGTGACGGCCCTGGTGATGATGAAGAGCGAGGAGGGAGGTCATGTGTTCTTGGCGCTGACGAGAACGATTTGGATCTTTCTTCTCTTCATCTCTCTTGACATCTGACACCAGGAGCAGGACGAACAGCAGGTCGCATACAAACAGTCCATACACATGGTGTCCTGCAGACAAAGTACACGTCAGGTCAACATTAATGCATATTTGTAGCCCTGAAATACTGAGAGTGTCCTCAGTCTGACCATCACAAAGATGTTCGTTTATAGCAAAGGTTCCTTCACAAAGCAGCTTTTTAAATCCAAGCTATCCAAGACACTGATGTACCCGCTGCTGCTACAAAAATACATAGAGTCAAATGTATTTCTTCTCCCCTAAAATGCACCATTGTTACTCCCTTGTTGCCCACAGTATTGTTTTATTCCATTGTACCTACATAATATAAGTATTTTGTTAGTATCTGATTCATACAACAACGTACACTGTAAATAATGGGCTGTTTTATGAGGCGTCACCGAAAACATTAGTATGAATCATTTTTGACAGATAGTTATTTGTAACAGACGTCCTGCTGGGCGTCTTACTCAATATTACTCAATACTTCAATAAAACTACAGCTACAAATCTTTTCTACACACGCTCACAATCTTTTTGACTGTTAATTGTGCCCAAAACAAATTACTTTACTGTAAATAATTGATAAATTGCACATTTGACAAGTTACAGAGGACTAAAATGACTTATTTAAAATGTTTGGTGGGTGAATTGTCTCCCTTGGTCACTTTATAGTAAATGTAGGTCAAAAGAATACAGGTCGGGCCTCGAAGGCAAGCAGGCCTCAAAGCTTTCTGACAATAACAGCAGCAAAGAATTGTGGCCTTACTTTGATGCCGTAGCGCTGCCGCATGGAGACCCTCATGGACATGGTGATGGGCGGGATGAAGCCAAAGATGTCCAGCAGGGGGAGACAGAGACACTGGCCGTAGTCCTTGGTGGTTTTACAGGCGAAGCAGGGACAGCACCAGAAAGCGAAACAACCTTAACCAGGAAGAAAACACACAGAAAGCAGATAAAGTTCTAGTTCTTTCCTCAACATCATTCAAGAAATATTTTCTCTGTGCCATGACCTCTGACCTCTATCAGGCTTTGCTTTACTGCAACAGAGTCAGGATTTCAGGTTCGGGTGAAACTCTCTCTCTCGCATCACATGTGTTCATTTTTATGTATTTTCACGTCACGTGGATTTGAGCCTGTATCGTTATACTTCCTCTGGTGTTCAAACCAACAAATAAGAAAACACTGCAGCTTTAATAACAAAGTGCAGAGAAACAAAGAACTGCCTGTTGTAGTGAACAGACAATGTCCTCTTGTCACAGAGGCGTAGCACAACTCTCTGCTGTTAAAAAGCACTTACACTCGGGGACGTTCTGGCAGCAGTCGCAGATCCCAGACCCCCACTCATCAGAGTCTTGGGCCTCCATCACAGGATGAGGCTGCCGGATGACCAGCGTGGAAGACATGGTGGCTCCTAAAGGAGAAACCAGGACGTAGAGTTCACGTCACGCATGTTTAAATTCACCGTTAACCTCGAGAGATCATTTCTATCTTATCTTACCGTTTACTCACAAAGCTGATGCTCTGCTTTGTGAGTAAATGTACTACTTTATATGTACTTTATGTAAATAAAGGCACGATGCAAAACAAGTATAGTGGAAATGATCTGGAAAACATTTCACATGAGAAAATGAACTGTTAACTCTCACTGTTCACAGAAAGGTTGATTTAGGGCACAATGATACAAAGGACGGCTGTGTATGTGAAGCCCTCCCTTCCCCTGCTTTCATAGAGTTTCCTTGATTTGTTGTGGCCCTTTGAAAAGTGTAACCTGACAGTGGAATCAAACATTAACCGTGATGTCTGGCCCTCGATGATTCACACTTTACGGCCACGTGAGTCTGAGTTCCCTAAATTAACTTCAGATCTGCAGATTTTCTTGCAGGGATTTCGTAACATTTATGAAATGTTGTTGTGGAGTCATGGAATAAACATCATTTTGCATTCTACCTTTGAAATGAAAATAATTTATTATATATACTGTATATATTATTTATAATGGAGAACATAACCTTTGTACAGTACACATTAGACAGACCTGTGGGGATACAAATAAGTAAATACAATTCTGATAGTATTTGTATTGTATAGTAGTTGTTTTAAAGCAAACCAAGTTCTTTACATACAAAAGCATAAAATGGTTACATGAGAAAAAACATAGACCACACAGATATTAAATATAGACCAGTTAATAAGAATACAAGCCAATATGTGTATAGAGCATCATTTATGTGGTATAATTGCGGTCTGATCCTAAAAGTCTCACCTGTGTGTCGTACGTCCCGTCACAGCTGATGTCTGCACTGAGAAGCCGTCGCTCCTCAGTCCGTTCAGGAATACCTGCAGACAAACCAGACAAACCACACAAACCAGTCCGCCCAGTGCTCCTTCCACATCACTCTGCTATTATTTATTATAACCGGCAGACAAAACGAGGGTAGGGCCATGACGTGGTGTGCGAAAATGATTCTGGATGTGAGCTTATTGTTGCTTTGTTTAAATGAATGTTGGTCAACATGCATCCAGATGCTTTCATTCAGTTTTCTAAAACATTATCAGTCGCTGTTGTACAGGAGCTTTTAGCATTTAATGTGAACAAAACCCTGCTTATTATTACAGAGTTTAGTCTTTCCTGGACTGTATGGATCACCTTTACACCTGGCTGACATCCAGTCCAAAAATACAGAGGAGCTACAAGTCGCCCTGCTGGCTGGTTCACAAAGGATTTGAATCGTTGAACGGGTGGAAGTGACGCGACGTGCTGTTTTGGGACCAAGAGGTCACCTGTTTGTCCTCCTTTAGAAAGTCTGGGCAGAATAGTGAAGGAACGAACAATTGCTGTTATAAAACCTTTCAATGAGGCACAACAGCTACTGCAAGCCACAAACCGCAGTAACGCCTGTGGATGTCCAGAAACCCCCTGATGGAGAGAAGATACCAGCTGTAGTCAACTGAACAGAGCAGCATAAAGAGGACAAAAATAAAGAGCATAGAGCGTCGTTTGAAATCACATTAATAGCAGACAAATGCTGACGAATTCCTTTCCAACCATCACTTAGAGCCTGTGAAGATGGAGGATTGTTGCCTCAAGACTTTGAGGGATTCAAAAAGGCAAAAACAATCTGAACTGACGTCAGAGCTCAAAAACAGAAACTAATTTACTGACGTCAGAGCTGCCCTGCATTCCTGTGCAGCCAGCAGGGACAGATGGATGCCACACAGGTGACCTGCTTTACCTGTTTCATCCTCATCTCAAATACAGTCACACACTCAGTCTCAGTTACGCACCTGAGCTTCACCTGGAATCATCATTGATACGTCAGCTTATTGATTTATTCCATTTATTTATGTATTTTTTTTAAACTCTTCTCTAATTTCACGCCTTATTGTTATTTAGTGATTTATATTTACATGCGTATTCATTATGTAACTCTGTACAACGACCGAAATAAATAAAAATTAAAAAATAATAACAATTAACCCCCCAAATTCTGTGTATTGATCTGTGAGAATCGACGACTGAGTGTTATCAGTGGGTTATCGGGGCCTGCTACACCCACCTGAAGTTCAGGAGGCTTAGATTTGGTTTGTAGATACTGTGTCTGAAATTATAATGAGTTAGTTCATTAATCTTTTTCTACCGTCCTCATAACCTGCCTCTATTAAATACTGACGCTTCGCTTCGACCAGGTGTTGACGGACACCCTGAAAGTTTGAATGACGAGAGAGTTATCAGAAACATTAGAAAGAGCCTGTCACGGCCTTCTGACAGGAAAATAACATGTTGCTGTAGCTTAGGTAGTCATCATTCATCCTGCCTGTGGGCAGCTGTCAGTTAACGTCAGGGGTAAAGAGTGGGAAATGTTAGAGGAACGTTAATGCAGAGTAAAACAAATCAGACAGACATTTATTCTTTGATTTGTTGACAGTAAGAAAAATATATCTTTGAACAGGACAGCAGACGCAGAGACGGCTGTGGCTACTGAACTGTAACGTCCGGGGGTTTCAGCAGCTTTCCCATTACCTTTGACCCAGAATGACGACTACCATGAGCCAGCACGGACCCCGCCGTGCCACGATACAGCCAGTCAACATGTGAACGGCAGCTTTTCAAGGCCGATGATCACATGATTTAGTGAAATCCAGAAATAGTTGGAATAGCCTCGTGCTCCTGACTTCTCATCTTCATACGAATTCATGCAAACGTGCTAATAGAAGTAAAACACTGCAGTGCGTTCTTTATACAACACATAATGATGATTGAGCTTTTGTTTTTGACTGAATCCCACTTGTTCATGAGCGCACAGTCGTGAGAAAATTGTTATTTGTGGGAAAGTTTCATTCACAAAAATGTCACCAAAGAGTAAAAAGAAGAACTTCACACTGCAGAGCTTGAAGTCCTTCGGTAAAAAGCGGGTAAGTAGTCGCATTAGGGGGCCCGAAACAATCGGAAAATGTTGTTGTAGCTGTCATAGAAAGGCCTTACTGTTATTATAGTTTCATTAGTTAATTGTTACCTCTAAATTCATTCAGATAATATTAATAAGTCACTAGAATTATGAAGTCAAACGAGGGTTTTTCCCCCTGTAGGCGACAGACAGACTATCTGTACAGGACTTGCATGAGGTCCAATGTGTATATTGAAGCACACATACAGGCAGTGACTTCCTGAACCCTGCTGGTTCACACACACACACACACACACACACCTCAAACCCTGGTGTTCCACGATCCTCCTGCTTCGTCCACAGCAGATAAACCTGCTGAACTCCAGAGAGCAAACAGACAGCAGAGCAGAGTCTATCCACAGTCAACACAATCCAGACCTTTTGGACAAAATCCCAAAAGGTCTTTCTCAGAGTTGTCTGAGTTCAGCAACAAGCCGAGAAAACAGGACGAGTATCGCAGCTACAGCCGCCTAATAATTCTGCTTATACGCTACGTAATGCCGCTTGAATTATGTTCTAAATAATGAGGAAATGTTTTTAAATTGCAAAATGTCCACGTTGAACGAATCTGCCAAACCTTCACTGACGACAATTTGAATTAGTTTTCCCACGTTATCCCAACCGGAGCACTTCAAGTCAACGTGTTAATGTTTCTGTTCAGGCAACTCAAAGCACTGAAGTCAGGAAAAAGGTCTTAGTTGAATACTTTGAAGCAGGAGGCACCACAGCTACTCACATGTGAACAGTTACAGCTCCACAGCAGCTGAGCAGGCCAAGCACAAAGACAGTGAGTTGGCTTTTCAAAGTAAAATGCAAAATGTATAAGCATTAGTTTGGACGTGGCCTCAGATAAAGAGATAAAGGCAGAGGTGTTCCTTTTATTTTGTCCTCCATCCATATGTTTTTACATACATGACTAGATATCGTCCTCTGAACTGTACTTTGTACCAGTAAAGCTCAGTTAAATGGGGGCTGACAGAGAGAGAGAGAGGAGTGGTGAAGCAGTCGGTCCGGAGGAGGAACAACGGAGACGATCTCACTCTGAAACCCGGTACGACCTGAATCTACAGCTATGTGACTCTTTCTTGTGTCTGTGTATATGTTCAATATGTTGCGTGTGCATGTATGTATATTTACATATATTTAATAAATGACTGCATAGTGTAATCAGCTGACTGCGGTTCACTTTGAGGAGCTGATGAGACGCAACAAACGTCCAAAACCAAAAACAATCTGGTTTCACTTTAAGTAGCTTGAAGGTTGCAACATTCAAACAAATGGAAATATTCTGAAGCCTTTAAATCATATCAATATCATTATTATTACTTTTTCTCAATGAGGATGAGATATCTTTAACATGTTAGTGATATTATTTCACTAATGTGCAAAGTCACGCTTAAAAACTGGTTACAGCTGTGTTGAATTGTAAATATCTGATCACACATCAAACGTATTGATTGTGTATTGATTGTTATACTGCTGTGTCCTCTTCTTCTTCGTCCCTCTTCCTCAGCCTGGACTGTCCGGCTGCTGTCAGGGTCTCCTCACCCGGACGATTTGTCTCTCGTCCGACAGCTTCAGCAGCTACAGGTTAGTTTGCTTTTTAGTCTGCCTCCTCCTGGTGGGGGCTTGATGAAGCTCAAAGCAGCACAACTAACCCACCGAGAACCATCACCTACTACAGAATAATTTCACAGTCCCTGAGACTTTGTGACCCTTTGGGGGGCTGTCGACCCCCACGTTGGGAACAATTGATCTAATCTCATCTAATATCATGTAATCTAATGCTTTAAAAATGTGATTTACAGGTGTGTTCGTAGCTCAAAGTGAAGCAGAGGTGGAGACTTGGGACGACAGGGGGATGGAGGGCAGCAGTATGCCAGAGACCGTGCCTCCTGGTCGGGGTAGGACGCCGGCCATGTCTGGGCCTCTACTCCCAGACCCCCTGGACTCTGTCCTCACCGCAGCCCGGCTTGTCCGCAGAGGATGGACGGAGGAGGGGAAGGAGACAGGGTGGCAACTTTCCCATTTCGACGGCTCAGCACGTCAAGCCTCTCTCTCCGGGACGGATGGAAATCGGGATCCAAAAGGTGCTGAGATTTACCTGAAGGACCGCAGGAGCAGGCGGGTTCCCGTCGTGAACAGCAGGAAGACGGCCGAGGACGGAGAGACGGGCACTGAAGCAAAACAGACAAGCGAAGGACAGACGGGTCTCTGCAGTCAGGCAGCTGTTGTTTGTGTCTGGGCGTCCGGCTGTCGCACCACATGCAGACGGTCCAGAAGGTTTAACCCCCCGATACTACCAGTCATCGCTGAGATGTAGACTAGCTGTGTTACATGGAGGACTTTGATGGCATGAACACTTCTGAGCTGTATGTGTGATATCACGTGTTGATGCTGCTTCTGTTCATTAAAATAAAAACATGTACGTGTGTAACTGTGGCTGGGTGTTGCTGACATTCAGTCCCACAATAACAGAAGATGTAGTTTGATGATGTCTGAAGTAGCGAGGGATCATGGGAGTTGTTGTCTTCTTTGTGAAACAACCAAAACTAATTCCAATGGAACAACATCCTGAGGTGGTTAATGAAGAAGACAGCGAGCATTAATAACCAATATGAGGATATTTTCATAATGTTTTGTTACCTTTTTTATCAGAGTAATATCAGAAAAATCGTTCAGCAAACAGCAAACAGCTCTGCAGGCTACTATTTTCTTTTTGATGCATATTTGATAACTTTTACATGTTAGCTTTTCCACCAAAGAGACATTTCCCCTTTCAACTTTCTAAATGACTTAAAATAAACTGTTGGAGGTCAAATTATACATTTCACTAAAAAAGCAAAAGAGATCAACTGTTAGAATCGTCGCTGATCAGTTTTATTAACCTGATGAGTATTTATAATAAACGTTTTCAAAAAACTGTAGGGACAGCTGCTGAGTGTGTCGACTGTCTTCTCTAACGTCCGCAGACGAGCAGTATATACAGAGCGGCTGAAGGATCCACTCAGACTCTCTGAGACAGTTTAACAAATACAGCTGCAAAATGAGCGGAAGAGGGAAGGGAGGCAAAGGACTCGGTAAAGGAGGCGCCAAGCGGCACCGCAAAGTCCTCCGCGACAACATCCAGGGGATCACCAAACCCGCCATCCGCCGTCTGGCTCGCCGCGGCGGAGTGAAGCGTATCTCCGGTCTGATCTACGAGGAGACCCGCGGTGTGCTCAAGGTCTTCCTGGAGAACGTCATCCGTGACGCCGTCACCTACACCGAGCACGCCAAGAGGAAGACCGTCACCGCCATGGACGTGGTCTACGCCCTGAAGAGACAGGGCCGCACCCTGTACGGCTTCGGAGGCTAAACCTCATCCTGGTCGTGATCCCTGATACTGAAACCCAAAGGCTCTTTTAAGAGCCACCCACTTCCTCTAGAGTCTCGTCCTATATAAACATTAATATTCATATATATATATATATGTATATTAAACAGGTGACTGCAGAGAACTGATTAGTTGGAGTTTCAGGCAGTGAGCTCTGTAGTATTTCATAAATATACTTCCTACTTCATCATAAACTGGAGGAGATAAAGTATGTGTACAACATTTATCTTCAACAGCTGAGATGGTTCGTGTTGTGACAGAGTGCTGTTCATTGATGATGTACGGTGACCTCGAGTGCCATGAGAAGCTGCCGTTACATACCATGTTTATTTATTTTATTCATTAATTACCACAGAAGTTTAGCAGCATGATTTCACGTCTCACCTTTTAGTTTAAATAAAAATGCCTCCATACATATTTCATTTATGTTTATATTTGTATCATAATCAAATTCATCTTTGAAATGGGAGGATTACAAGCAACACTGTCTGTTTTTCATGTAGTTTATCATAAATTGTGGTGTATTAATGAGCACAATGAACCAGACTGTTCGGGGACATATTTGGACCTGTAATAGCATTAATACTAAGACTCAAGCCCTTAAAGTGCTACGCAAACTCATAGAATCTGGGGTTACGATACGTTTCAACATAGTAAACATGTATAAATTCAGAATCAGAATCAGAATCAGAAACTGTTTATTGCCAAGTAACATACATTACAAGGAATTTGCTGTGGTCTGAAGGTGCTATTGTTTTGATAACAAATAAGTAGAATATAAAAGCTAAAATAAGAATAAAAATAAAAATAAGATAAGATAAATAACAAACAGTGCAGTGACCAGAATAAAGTAAAATGTCCAGTAGGGGGTGGGTGCGTTAATGTAACGCAGTGGGGACAGGGGTTAATATAAAGTATAACTTGTGTTTGTGTTCTGGGGGGGGGTCAGTGAGAGTTTATCAGGTTGACTGCAGAGGGGAAGAAACTGTTTTTGTGGCGGGAGGTTTTGGTCCTGATGGACCGCAGCCTCCTGCCAGAGGGGAGGGGGTCGAACAGATGGTGTCCGGGGTGGGAGGGGGGAAATTCATTAATTAATAAGGTATTAATAACATTACAATGAATTAATCATTAAGCACAACTCTCTATTATAACTTTAATTAACTTGTTGTCCACAAGGAGGCTCTCATTCAAACACATTATGTTTTTATTTTACAGTGAAATACGCTTTTAGCTGTCACGTTTTATTCTGAAAATCCCTCACATGGTAATGCGGAAGTCTTGACACAAACTGATTTTCTGATTGGGCGATCACACTAACGCTCAATCCAACCAATGAACGAGCAGCTCCGTTGCTATATAAAGCCGATGTCGCTTCTTGAACTTCAATTGTTTCGAAGAAGAATCATTGAAAATGTCTGGACGCGGAAAAGGAGCCGGTAAAACCAGAGCTAAGGCCAAGAGCCGGTCCTCCCGGGCCGGGCTTCAGTTCCCGGTGGGTCGTGTCCACAGGCTGCTCAGGAAGGGTAACTACGCCCAGCGTGTCGGTGCCGGAGCCCCCGTCTATCTGGCAGCGGTGCTGGAGTACCTGACCGCTGAGATCCTGGAGCTGGCCGGGAACGCTGCCCGCGACAACAAGAAGACCAGGATCATCCCCCGTCACCTGCAGCTGGCCGTCCGCAACGACGAGGAGCTCAACAAGCTGCTGGGCGGAGTCACCATCGCTCAGGGCGGCGTGCTGCCCAACATCCAGGCGGTCCTGCTGCCCAAGAAGACCGAGAAGCCCGCCAAGAAGTAAACACCCGGAACCGGCTGACAACAAACAAAACAACGGCTCTTTTAAGAGCCACACACTTCTGACTGAAGAGAAATCTCCTGACTTAAAGTGGATGTTGTATAATAACTATAAAATGAGACATGACGGAATAGAAACACAGTTCAAGTGTCCTGATACATTTTACACTGTAGCTTATAAATGTGTGACGTTCATTGTATAACGAGTCTATATAGTGGCCAGAACTGGAACACATGTCACTTATACTTGTATATATCTACTATATTGTAAAGTAGTATAAATTAAGGATGTGCAGTACAAAATATAAAGTGAAACTACACAAGTTAAAAACGAAAGTAAAAATAATGTTGGCGGCAGTAAGATCAGTCAGTGGCTCCTATTAGTTCTGTGGTTAAGTAACTTTTAATGAAAGCAGAGTACACAGAATGTAATGTTCTGATGGAGCAAACTAAAACAGGAAGGTAGGAATAAATCCATGGAAGTTCTTAGATTCAGATCATTACAATTAATTATCATTAATAAGTGGTTCATTCAACAGCAGCAGAGGAAGAAGCTCTTTAGTTCAGAGTGAGGTGGCTCTTAAAAGAGCCTTTGTTGCTGTAAACAGGTCTGGGGTCAGTTTAAGCCCTCTCTCCGCGGATGCGGCGGGCCAGCTGGATGTCTTTGGGCATGATGGTGACCCTCTTGGCGTGGATGGCGCACAGGTTGGTGTCCTCGAACAGACCGACCAGGTAAGCCTCGCTGGCCTCCTGCAGAGCCATGACGGCGGAGCTCTGGAAGCGCAGGTCGGTCTTGAAGTCCTGAGCGATCTCCCTCACCAGGCGCTGGAAGGGCAGCTTGCGGATCAGCAGCTCGGTGGACTTCTGGTAGCGGCGGATCTCTCTGAGAGCCACGGTACCGGGCCTGTAACGGTGGGGCTTCTTCACGCCGCCGGTGGCCGGGGCGCTCTTACGGGCGGCCTTGGTGGCCAGCTGCTTCCTGGGGGCTTTGCCTCCGGTGGACTTACGGGCGGTCTGCTTGGTTCTGGCCATCGTGTCTTGTTTGTCTGAGGAATCCGGTCCGCGCGCTAACGGCGGCTTTATAAAAGACCCGCCGGAGAGACGTCAGCTCTGATTGGTCCTGGTCAGGAGGGGGGAGGAGCTACACTGTGACAGAAATAATACCGATCAATGGAGGAGAGTTAAGAATCGATGATCAGGAGTTTGTAGAATAAAGACAAGGCTGGAAACATGAGTACAAACAGTACACACAGTACACACAGTACTTGAACTAATACTGCAGTACTGTCTGAAGTGAGGCCTCTAGAGACTCAATGTTCTGACTGATCTCACACAAGAACAAAAAGCATTTAGAGATGTTTGTTCGAGAATAGTAGAATATATATATATATATATATATATAACAAATTTATTAGACCACCTGTCATAAAAATGAGAAAACACAAATATTTTAGAAATCTGTCAAAAACTTGTTTCAAACTAAAAACTGTATTATTATTTATTAGGCAAATAACAAACTGGAACAACTAAATAGTCCTTATTCACATATATTAACCAAAAATCTTAATATTTCTGCGACCTCCTTTGGCCTGATAACAGCTGGCATTCTTGCTGGCATTGTTTTTATGTACTTTTCGACCGTCTCTTTTGTTATTGAGCTCCAAATAGTTTGGAGCTGCTCCCAGAGACTTGCTTTGGATGAAACTCTTGTGCGATCTGTTCAATAGGATCAAAGTCTGGACTCTGACTCGGCCAGTCCATCAGCTCCAGTCCTCCAGATTCCTTTTCCTTGGTCAAGTAGTCTCTGCACAGCTTTGCAGTGTGCTTGGGGTCATTGTCTTCTTGGTATATGAACCCACGACCAATCAGGTTCAATCCAGAAGGGATTCCATGATGCTCCGAGATGTTGTGGGAGACCTTCACTGTGTTTCACTGTGGGTGCAATGCATCTAGCATCAAAACGTTCTCCAGAATGAGGGCCACTGGCAGTGAATGGGATTATTTTAGTAACTGTTACTGTTGTGTCTGTTTTTTTATCTTCTCTTAACAGTGCAAACTCATCTTATTTATATATTAAATGTATACATGCTATGTGCATTACTTCTCATTGCTGTATGGTGTCATAGTGTCATCGTATATCCACTCTTTATTTGAGTTGCGGCATCAAGCTTTTGTTTCTGTGTGAGTTCAAACTTGGACTCGTCCGTCCAGAGCACCTTCTTCCAGTCGTCTTCAGTCCAGTGTTTGTGTTCGTTTTCGGATGTTTACAGGCCTCAATAATGGCTTCTTAGCAGCTAATCTTCCCTTTAAGCTTTGTTCCTTCAGTCGTCTGCTTATGGTCATTCTGGAGACTTTCTCAGATTCTGATCCAGAAGCTTTAATCTCTGCCTGAAGATCAGCAGTGGTCTTCCTTCTGTCTCTAGTACTTATAATCTTGAGGTGCCTGACATCTGCTTCAGTTAGCTTTCGTTTTCGGCCTCTTCCTTGACACATTTTGTAAGTATGATCTCTGCAATCGAGTCCAAGGCATACTTGACCACACTGTGAGAACACTTTATGTCTGGCCCTGTTTGTCTCAAAGACCATCCAGCATCATGAAGTGCTTTAATTCACTCTTTCTTTCTCAGTGAGTTCCCTACGCTTCACCATTTTGAACAGGAGTGAGGAATTTCAAACTGAATTCACAGTTTTTACACCCAAATTTGAGTCAGAAATTAATCAAGAATAACATCCAACCACTAAAACAAGATTTTCTGTTCAGGAATGCAAGTAAATAACTGTAATTTGGCATCTCAATCAAAAAATAATAATGTACTTTACTATTTGTTTCTGCTTTTTTGTAAAACAGTAAATTTGAGAATTCATGGATAACAACAATAATTATATTTTAGCATTAAAGATATCATCTTGATTAAAGAGCTTGGCTTGCACATACTGGTGGATTAACCAGTACAGAAACATCAGCAATACTGTTCATTTAGGGCAGCGGTGGCAAACACCTCACACTGGGTGGTGGTCTAATACATTTGTTAAGCACTGTATATATATATGTATATATATATATTCTACATTCAAAATGTATTTCAGAACTTGAGTATTATGAGCTAAATGTACTTAAAGCATTAATATTAAAGTGCTCAGCTGTGTATTACTGGATTATTATTCAACACATGAATGTTGCAGATTTTTAAACTACTTCATGCTGTAACAATGTGTGTTTTACAATAGTACATAGTAGTAGTAGTAGTAGTGGTAGTAGTAGTAGTAGTAGTAGTAATGTATCTGTCTAAAACTCTAAGACTAAAGTCAGTAATTAAGTAATTCATCTCCTTTTTAAATAAAACTACAGAAAACCTTTGAGTCTTCATTATGTTTGATCTTTTCATTATAACTTTTTATAATTTTACGTTTATTTATGTCCTTTTGTCGCTTTTGTAAAACAATTATATATAACAACTTTAATAACATTTTCTATGCCTGCAGAGTGTCATGATTAACTTTAATAAATAAATAATAGGTGGTTAAAGAGCAATTATGGATTTAAATAATGTTTAATTAGTCATTATAAGTAACTTTATAAGTTTTACATTGTATTTCAAATGGGAAACATTTGAGAAAACAGAAATATGAATTTTATGAAAAGTTGTTCATCAGTTAATAATAATAATAATAATAATAATACTTTGTGACGACCCGTTTAGTCTCGTGCTTGTTTGTGCCCAGCGTGAGGAGAAATATCGTTAATATTGTCACGATGCTCATGTTGTATTTTGGGGAAATATTAAGTTGGTATTAAGCGCCATGTGTTTAAATGCTGTTAAGAGTTCAGTGAACAGCGTCTTCACGGGGGGAGGAAATGTCCGCCGTCATGTTATACCCTGTTTGACCGGAGGGGGGCGACATTCTACTGGTCAATGTGAAAGTCGTTTACTTTCTGAAGAGTCATGTTTTCATCTGTTACTGCTTCTGTTACAGAATGATCGTTGCAATGTTGATAGATATGTTTATGTTTAAATCAAGTAGTCAGATCTGGTGCCGTGTATACAGACAGTATATAGGCACATATTAGTATAGGAGATCGCTTTGTGTCCTGCTGTTGTTGTTGACATGTCAGTGGCTAATAGTGACTTGACGTGTCATTCCAGACCGATGATACTGAAAATACATCCTGCTGGAACACAGTGCAGTTCTGGGAAGAAACCACGTCTCCTCATCTTCATCCCTGCGTTCTGAGCGACACGCCGTCCTGTTTACTGACAAACTGAAACTGAATGACAACGTTTCACTGCTGGCAGACACATGTTGTCGATGTTCTGGGACTCCAGTTGATCCTCAGATGTGTATCAAGTGTTTCGGTTGCTTCAGTGCTTTTTGGATGTGAGATGAACTGTTGTGCTGAGCTGCATGTTGCTAAACAGGACTGAGGAAAGACTTTTGAAAAAGTGAGAAATGTGACTTAGCAGTTGTAAAAAACTGTAATATTCAATATCCAGTTAATGTCAATTGAATGTGATTTAGTTGAGAGAAATGACACACACAACTTCAAATGTAATTTTTGGCGTTTTTTTTATTGTCTTTTCTGCAGAATAAAAAAAAATATATATATGGCTGATTTCCATTGAAGGGAATCATTTCCAATTTACAAAGTAGGGACAAAATAAATCCAGTACAAATACGGTTGTATGTTTTCATTCCACATCATCGGCAATCCTAAAACTAACAATCACACAGTGGATTTCATCAAGTACATCAGGCACCTTTGAAACGGCATATGGCTGTAAATAACTGCTGAACAACATATGAATGTTCATAAATGTAAACAACAATAGCGCGTTACGTTTGTTCTGGCTGTATTTTCCCAGCGCCCCCTGACCTCTCAGCAAGCACACTGCGCGACGGTGAAACTACACCCCCTGCTGTCCAAAGTCAACATCGACAGCAGCACGACTGCAGAGGAGGATTTCATTTCCAGGGCTTTTATTTCCATTTCTGTTTATGCTTTCACCACCTGGTTACAGAAGGACAATCCTGCTCTTTACTGTTCAGCATGTAGCATTTTCTCCTCAACCTGCCATGTAAAGATATGACTGGGAACTACTGTGTCTGTGTACTGGTCAACATTTTGTTCCCAGCTTTAGTCTCTAGTCTCAGCTTTCATGTTCTTTTAGGTATCGTCGATTACTCTGCGGTTTTGTCTGGTCCGTCGCAGACTTTACCACCAGGCAAGATACAACATGAAGTGATATTACTATTCCAACTCAAATATACTCTTCAAGAACGTACAGATGCCCTCAGAGTAAGTTACAGGCCCAGTATAACTAATACCGGTCTGGCTCAAATGTGGCGACACTTGTGATTTCTCTTCCGCGTTTTGGGGCTAAAGGTCACACGAGAGGAGCGTTTTGGACCACAGTTGTCCGTCCCTTCCAGGAGGCTTCAAACCTCTCGGACACACCGTCACCGTGGACGGTTGTCCTCACGTTTGGTTTTAACGTTGACAAAATACTGGGAACACTTTGCTTTGATATAAATGAAAGATTAATGCGACAGAGACAGATATATTTTCCAGAAGTGTGAAATAACTTCAGTCACAGGACATCTGAATATGAATATGGAAACATTAATGTGTGACTTTGAAGTTTTATCATTTGGGCATCTTCATGTTAATGAAGACAAACACACAACATGGAGCACTTGTACTAACTCATATTTTGTGATCCTGTTATTGCCGTTTGTGTCTGCTGATGATGATGATGATGAAGTCTCACTGTAATCAGCTTCTAATACACGTAACAGTATTTTACCTTGTAATAAAACACTCTTTGTTGTTGCACAAACTGAAGTCCAGTACTGATAACAGTGAGTATATTGAGTATGAGACATGTAGTGAACAGGGCTCTCTCTTCAGCTGGTTCGTGTTATAGATAAAATCTCTCTGAACGGACTCAGAATCAGATGTTACGGTGAAGTTGTTAAAGAACATGTTCTCCCCGTCGGGGAATCGAACCCCGGTCTTCCGCGTGACAGGCGGAGATACTGTCCACTATACTAACGAGGAGAGGTGAGATGATGTTTCTGCCTGAAGCATAAAACGTCATCTGACGGAGTCCTGTGTACAGACAGATGGATGGATACTGATTCGGTGTGGTCAATTATTTCTTCATCTTCCTCGTTAGTATAGTGGACAGTATCTCCGCCTGTCACGCGGAAGACAGGGGTTCGATTCCCCGACGGGGAGAACATGTTCTTTTCACTATCTGTGTCGTTGCTGCGCTGTATATCCTCACAGTACTGGACTTCATTATGTCTACTACTACATACATGTACTTTTGTTAGCTACAACTTGACGAGAAGATTATATTCTGACCACATACAGTCAGAAAGGTGATAACCCTGGTTTGATAACCCAAACCAGTTGAGGAGGGTTTACTTGGAGCTGGTCCCCTCGGACGCGGCGTGCTTGCACCTCATTATTTTTATAATGACAGTGCAATACATTCTGTACATATATATGTATATACATATATATATAGTTATTGTGTATATTTTTTTCTATCTTGTATTTTATAATACAATAAAAAACATCACTGAAAACTGTCCTGATGACGTGACTGAACATTCACACATGTTTAGGGTCTTTATGTACTTTTCATAATTCAATTTAATGTTGATGTAGTTTGATGCTGCAGTCAATCAGATTGTTTGCAGAGGCATTACAGGTAATACCTGTCCTGGACCAGGTACCAGGGTCGTGTTATACTTCAGATATCTGTTAGTGTAAATCCAGTGAAAGGACGAGACTCTAGAGGAAGTGGGTGGCTCTTAAAAGAGCCTTTGGGTTTCAGTATGAGGGACCAGGACCAGGATGAGGTTTAGCCTCCGAAGCCGTACAGGGTGCGGCCCTGTCTCTTCAGAGCGTAGACCACGTCCATGGCGGTGACGGTCTTCCTCTTGGCGTGCTCGGTGTAGGTGACGGCGTCACGGATGACGTTCTCCAGAAAGACCTTGAGCACACCGCGGGTCTCCTCGTAGATCAGACCGGAGATACGCTTCACTCCGCCGCGGCGAGCCAGACGGCGGATGGCGGGTTTGGTGATCCCCTGGATGTTGTCGCGGAGGACTTTGCGGTGCCGCTTGGCGCCTCCTTTACCGAGTCCTTTACCTCCCTTCCCTCTTCCGCTCATTTTCACACAATTGTTGGGTTGTCGAGTGACTTAAACGCAGCTGAACCGTCTTTATTTAGGGCTGGTTTGCGGACGTGAAAGAGGACGCACTGCATCGCTGGGCGGTGCTAAACTCAGAAGCCCCTCACTGCAGTTGAACGTTTGACTCCGCCCACATTGAGCAACCTTTCCTTCCGGTTTAGAGGGTTTTTTTCTTTGCTGGTCCACCTGAGGTTCAGATTCAGAATCAGTTTATGTGTGAACATACATGGAGTTCGACTCCAGCTTTCTGTCCTCTCAGTGTACTTAAACATAAAGAGACACAACAAATACAGCTGAAGAACAGACTGTTATCTACATGTGGAAAATAGGTGTGTATATAAATATATATAAAAAGCACCAACATATTCAGGCAACAGAAAATTCATTGTGAAATGTGTCAGAAAGGGAACAGTGTAATATCTATAGGTGAAAGCAGTGCTGATGGTGTCGGTATGTTGGTTAAATCACATGATGTTGCCATAATCAGCAGAAGAGACATTATTCCAGGTAGGCTGCTCACCTTAGATTGTTTTTACAGAGGTGACAAATATCGTATTAGAAATGTTCACACTGCTCCAGATGCAGGAAGAAAATCCCAGCTGTTCAGAAGACTGGTTTTGTTAAAATGTAATAAAGATTTCTTAAAAAAGGAAACCATTCACACACACTGGAAATTTAGAGTCATCAGTGAAGCTAATCTGTGGGAGGAAGCCAGAGTACCCGGGGGAACAAACTCCACACAGAAGGAAAACATGGCATCTTTATTTATTTTTTGGTATAATTCAATTTAAATTAGCTAACAGGTCCATTTGCAATTGCATCCATGTTTAAAAAAATGTTTATATTCCAAATGTACCGGTGAAATATGTTTTTCTAAGCTGCAGTGTTGATGTTTGTGAATGTGCTGCACAGCTTCAGCCACCAGGTGGAGCCTTTGAGTCAGTCTTGCAAGGTTTGAAGTAGAAGTAGTAGAAGAAGAACACTTTCACTACAGTTTGTAGTAGTGAGATAGTTTGTCAGCAGCAGAGGAAACCTGCTGGTGGAGTAAAGAGAACAAACATAAGCTCCTTCTTTTGTTGTTTTAAAGTGTAGAAATAAAACTGCAAGTTAAACTACGTCTCAGCGTCAGTCTGAGTTTCTGTCTGCAACAGTTATATACAATTATCAAATGAATTGCTTATTTTATACATTTCTATTATCATGTCTTTTCTCTCCGTGCAATCGGTGTTAATAGAATAGAATAAAAATAGAATTACGCAGAAATAATAATCACACATTTTGGGATTGTGTGGTAGGGCATTCAGGACATGATGATTAATTGTTGGAGATATAAATAATAACAATAACCAATTCTGTTAAATAAGGTCTCAAATGCAACCAGTAAAGGGTTAACTAAAGTAGGCGGGACCAACCTGTCAGGGATAGTGGGAGAAAATCCTTTTCTAAAACCTTAAATTCTGTTTATTTAACATGGTATGACGTAGAAAATGATTCTATGTTCAACAACCAAAGTTATGTCCACAATGATTACTCAAACAAAATGATTGCACAGTGCGAAATCCACAGACGGACAATTAGCCGAATGAAAGCCCTACTGTGTTGTACATGTTTAACTAACCATATTTAGTGCTATATGTAACAAGCTACATGTATTAATCACTTTAGTGCTAATGTGTGAACAATGTGTGTCCTTCCCTGACTTTCTCGGTTACCAGCCTGTGGACCGATTTCTATGCAAAGAACTCTTTTCTGGTCAAATCCTTTTACTTAATACTTAATACATACAACAGCCATGCTAATCTTTTCTGTATCGATTCCAAATAATCCTACGCTACAGATGTTCAGCCCCCCTACAGCGCCAACATGTCAGCTATATGCTAGCTTGCCCATTACTTCCCCAGCTATGATGCTAACTGATGTATTATGACAAACGGTGTTGATTTTAGCCAACAATAAATTATGTAACGGTACAAAGCAAAGGTGTATAACTAATGATAGCTTTCTGCTAGTCAAGAGCGATGCAAGGCACTACTAGCTAACTGCAACCTAAGCTAAGCTAAGGTTAGCCAGCTACGTGTGACTCATGGATCTGGTGATGGTTGCTTCCTAACGTTAGCCGATGAAGTAATTTGTAATAGCTTGCGATGGTTCATGTACCACATAGGAAGATTACAGATAATAATATTATACTAAAAATGCTCTACTATAAACTAAAATCACAATAAATCAGTCTGGTGGGTGTCACATCACAGCAAGATGCTGATTACAGTTCACAGTGTCATTAATAACAAGGACTTTCTGAAAACTCCACATAGAACATTTAACACGGTGGCCTAAGACAACTTAATACACAACCTATAGTCAGCTTCATAAAAGTTGTGCCTGGACAACTTTAATTTTTTTAGAAATGTTAAAATGTAAAAGGCAAATACATAAATAAATATAAATGTAGATACAGTCAAAAGTGCATAGAGATAACTGTGTCTATGTGACACCTAACAACTGAGCTGATGACAGACAGATAAACACTCATGTTATCACCAAGTCAAGTTTGAACTTGCAGCTGTGATGGAGTCAGTTCAGGGCCTGGAAGCTCCAGCTGCACTCACCTGCACTGCTGCAGCCAATCACAGAGCTTCCTGCAGCACTACCTGAGTACACCAGAGCATGGTGTGAAGATGGAGGCCAACTGGTCAGCACAGACTGTCAGGCAGGACCTGGACCTGGTGCCTTCGGACTTCACCCCTCCCATGTCAACAGCAGGCCAACGGGTCAGCAGCACTCCACTATCTCCACCTGTATACTATAACAGACAAAACATGTTCTGTTAAAGTGTTTATTTTATTTAGTTTATTTAATCACAAATCATTGATTGATTACGTCTGAAAATAATAATCTCAAGTATGTGGCTCAAAAATTTGTTGTTAATCTGTAAATCCTGATCAAGCATGTGGATCCTTCCATCTGTTTATGACCAGAGTGATAATCCAGTTAAATAAACAGCCTGTAAACGTAAAAAACACTGTGTACGTTTAAATATTGCTTTAGTTAAAAATGTCTCAGAGATGTTGTTGGTGATCATGTTCTCTCCAGGGAGAGCGAGACATTGGATATTTTATTTTTGTACAGCAGCATCTACAGATGGACTGCTGTGGTCTTACAAGCAAGATAATATTTAATAAAATTAATGAAAGCAGAATCCAGAGTCACCACAGAATGAAGAAATGTGCTGATGAGGGAGCAAACTGAAACAGGAAGGTGGGAATAAATCCATGAGAATTATTCTTCAGTAAATTTTTAGATTTTTACAATTAATGATTATCATTAAAATAACTGGTTCATTCAACAGCAACAGAGGAAGAAGCGCTTTAGTTCAGAGTGAGGTGGCTCTTAAAAGAGCCTTTGTGTTGTTGTAAACGGGTCTGGGGTCAGTTTAAGCCCTCTCTCCGCGGATGCGGCGGGCCAGCTGGATGTCCTTGGGCATGATGGTGACCCTCTTGGCGTGGATGGCGCACAGGTTGGTGTCCTCGAACAGACCGACCAGGTAAGCCTCGCTGGCCTCCTGCAGAGCCATGACGGCGGAGCTCTGGAAGCGCAGGTCGGTCTTGAAGTCCTGAGCGATCTCCCTCACCAGGCGCTGGAAGGGCAGCTTGCGGATCAGCAGCTCGGTGGACTTCTGGTAGCGGCGGATCTCTCTGAGAGCCACGGTACCGGGCCTGTAACGGTGAGGCTTCTTCACTCCCCCGGTGGCCGGGGCGCTCTTACGGGCGGCCTTGGTGGCCAGCTGCTTCCTGGGGGCTTTGCCTCCGGTGGACTTACGGGCGGTCTGCTTGGTTCTGGCCATCGTATCTTGTTTCTCTGATCGGGAGAAGAGTGTAGTAAAGAGAGGAGACTCGCTGCTCTTAAACTGTGAACCGGTGACGCTTCTTCCGACCTCCGGATCCTGATTGGTGAGGGGCTCCTCCTGGAGCTCAGCACCGCCCAGAGGAGCGACCCACCGCCTGAATCTCAGCTGCTTATTGGCGAGAAATCCGTTCAAAATGTCCGCTCAGTTCAGAGCGGGCCGCCCTCTGCTGCTCTGCTGGAAGCCCCTTTTCTGGTTGGTCTTGAAGAACCTCCCCGCGCGCTCCGCGGACGTATAAAAAGGGGTTTGGGCTGTCGGAGACGCAGTTTCTTTGAGTACCGTCTCTAAAGAGCCGATTTAACGATGAGTGGACGAGGCAAAACCGGAGGAAAAGCCAGAGCCAAGGCCAAGACCCGCTCCTCCCGGGCCGGGCTTCAGTTCCCAGTCGGCCGTGTTCACAGACTGCTGCGCAAAGGCAACTATGCGGAGCGTGTCGGTGCCGGAGCCCCCGTCTATCTGGCGGCGGTGCTGGAGTACCTGACCGCTGAGATCCTGGAGTTGGCCGGGAACGCTGCCCGCGACAACAAGAAGACCAGGATCATCC